>NC_066891.1:30157-104263 GCF_022985175.1 Labeo rohita | reverse complement strand
TTTTTGGTTTTATAGGCAGAAGTGCCTAAACAATGCCTCAATACAATACCTACAAAATATTCAGTTTGAAAAATAAGAAAGCTGAAAAATCTGTAAACATTTTATGGACTTTTTTTATAAATAATTTGTTTATTGCTTACATTTATTGGTATTGTTTGATTTTCATTTTTACAAATCCTTTTTGTTATTTTCTGCACATGTCAGTTTGTCAACACATTTAACTGTGTGCTGGGAATCACATGCATTAGTGTTTGCAAATCATTTATCTGAAATACAGAACAGGTTTGTGTCCAAATATCAGAAAGAATCGATCATCTTGAAAAAACTGGCTAGACGGATGTCTCAAGCTGTTGTGAGTAATTTGTGTTGGTAAATATTACCTTACTTTTTTGTTTCTTAGTTTGTTTGTTTATGATTCTGGGCAATTATGTGTGTGAAAGTCATGCAAATAATAGAATTCACTGAAAATGACGGGACTGACAGTTTATGTTGGGTGTGACGGGCGGAGCTCTTATCAGTCACACACACACACACACACACACACACACACACACACACATCTGCTTTCAAATTAAAAACATTTGAAGCTCGCTTTATTTTTATGTAATGACTATTGGAGATGTCGACAACTCTGCAGTAGATGACTATTAAGTTTAAACATCTGAGTGTTTTACTGAAGCGTGCGTGTTCGTGTGGTTTGCGCATGCGCGCGCTACTGTCAGACTCACCGGACTCGGAATATTTACATGCCTCCGTTATTGATGGAATGAAGGTAATGTCGTATAATTAATCGTTTTGTTATGAAAATATGATATCCTTTCATTATTCGGATGATCATCACTAATTAATGTGTTAATATATTACACTACTGTCGGTTATGTATTATAATATTCACGAGGAACTGACATATATAGTGTTTGTGTTTAACAGAAGCGAATACGGCGTTATCTTCATGATTCAGCTGTTCAGACAAGCTTGTTTGTTGATTCTACTTGTTTAGTTATGCTGAGGTGACTCACCTCAATATGGAGTAGATTTGTGTTGGATGTTATATTTGGAGTGGAAATACGGATATTTTATTTGTAAACACCATACTTTCTTCGCTTATTTCAGTTAATGTTAAAAAGCTAGCGAGCAAAGCCAGTAGTAGTACTGACAGTGTCGTGTAAACATGACTGAAGACGCGAAAAAACACAAACCGAATCAAATGCGTCATTTACGCTGGAACCGCTCCGATTGATTCAAACTCGTAACTTCGATCATTCAGTTAAAGCGATTCACTAGCAGGAAAAAAAACGATCAAAAGAGCCATTCTTTTTTGAATTTCAACAAGCTTGTAATGATTTTAAAAAGCACATATATGGCATCTTTACGCAGCAAAGGCGGCACAGAAACCGAATCTGAAGCGGCGTAAATGTGCGTTTACACAGACCGTTTAATGCGGTTCTGAAGCGGCATAAATGCATTTACACAGGTATTAAAATAGTGGGAAACATACATCTTTTAAAATAACATTTTAAAATTAGTTTTAACAAATACAAATGCTATAAAATTACATAAAAAAAAATATAAAAAAGAACAAATAATATAAAATACGAAATAAATAAAAACATGACATTTTAAAATGTAAAGGCAATAAATTCAAATTTCCTGCACTTGCTACAGTGTTTTTTTTTTTTTTTGTTTTGTGAACATTTGTTTCTTATTTATTTGGTTCTGCTGTGTTTGCTGATTGTTACTTTGTGTAATTTATTTCTTATTCGTTTTGCTAATAAACATTCTACGTTTCTTATATTTATTTGGTTCCTTTTATGCCTAGCCTAAGTTATTTGTTATTTTATATTAGGCATATAGCATGGTGTAAGCTATTTGTATTCGTTTTGTTAATAAAAGTTCCATGATTTAATTTATAGTTTAATTTATAGGCTAAGTGAGTGTAACGTTGTATTTTGTTGTAGCTTGAATTGGATTCAAGCAACTGACGCGGAATGCCGCTAATTTAAAAGTGAAAGTAAAATGTGCACCGCGCATTAGCTCTATAAAAGCGAAGGAAAGCGAGTGAAAAGAGGGAAATTGAAGATATGTGCTATTGAAGTTCGGAGCCAGTTTCCTACTTTCCTCATGACTGAGAAACTTGTTTCTGATGTAACCAAACAGTTAACCTGCATGCATTTTTTTTTTTTTTTTATAAATTTACACCTTAGAAAACACAAAGGAATAATACAGAGATATAGTTTTGTTTAGGATTAATAACAGAGCTTCAGACAGTTTCCATGTACTGTGTATGTGAAATTATGTATGTGAAATTTAGCTAGGGGGAAACACAAATTAAGTAAGTTATATTTTTCTATATTCTCTTTTGAGTAGTCAAACAATCCAAAGAAAACATCTTTAATGTAGTAGAGACACATGTGCTTCACTTTATTTTTGCCATTTTGTTATAATATATATTTTTATTTATCTATTTATCTTTTTTAGAATTTGAAAGACATTGTTTGATAAGTGGGATCTCAGTTAAAAATCCTTAAAAATTGAACCGTTTAAAAGATGCTTGTATGCATTTTATTAATTTACAGGATGGTTTTATTTACAGATTGAGTTGTGTGTTTTTCTTGTATTACAGAGATTTCAGAGGTTTGTTGTTTGAACTCATTGGATTTTCATGTTGGTGTTCAAGCGTCTATTTATAGAAGCCGTGGTTTAAGAAACTCTGATGATGTCATGCGGTCAACTCGTGCTGCTGTCAATCATCTTCTGACCCCACCCACATCCCCTTCTACTATGAGCAGCGTCTCTTTGACCCGTGAGAGGCGGAGTTTTGAGAAAGAGGGTGGGGCAGTTGCTTCCCCTCCCTCATTACATGGCCACGCCCCCCAAAACAACCTGCCTCGAGCTCCTCCCCTTCCCCCGCTCCTGCCTGTGGGAAACCCAGCAGAGAGGAAGAGGAGGGTGAGGAGTTTCTACTGGAAACCGATTCCTGAAGATCGCGTGAAGCAGCAGGACGGGCCGAACCTGTGGAGCCTCGGCGGGAGCAGCAGGGGTCCGCTCATCATCGACATCAGAGCCATAGAAGAGCTGTTTGGACAAGAGGACACGCTGTCATCCACTGCAACCAGCGGCACGATCGGACGAAGACACCCTTCTGTGAAAGACCTCAGACCGCAGGTGAGACACACATGAGATCTACTGAGATCAGGCAAAAAAAAAAAAAAAAAAAAAAAGTACTGTGGGTTTGATGCAGGGTGAACTACAACTATTTTTTTTAAATTGAAAAAATTGTTTAAATTGAAGTACTAAAATAACTAAAAATACATAGGCATGTTTTTAAAAATAGAAACAAAAAAAAAGACAATACAACAAAATTACTCACACTTTAAAGTGAAAACAGAACAAATCAAATCAAATTGAAAATGTCTAATATTATATTCACATATCTGAAAACATTAAAACCTATATAGACATTTACAAAAAAAACTGACCAAAGCACACAACAAATTGCTAAAATCTTAAGTAAAATGAAAAAATTATATCCAAAAATGTAAAAACTATTTCAAAATATTCTAAAAAAAAACATGAAAAAAAAAGTTAAAAACATACAACAAAAATTACTAAAACCTTGAAAAAATTTAAATATAACAACAAAAAAAAAAAACTAATTCAAAACATAACAAAAAGAAAACACAATTCAAACCAATAATTAATTCATAATTAATTAATGAAAAACTATATAGTAGAGCTGTCAAATGATTAATGGCAATTCATTGCATACAAAATAAAAGTTTGCCTAATATATGTGTGTGTACTGTGTGTAATTATTATGTATATATAAATACACACAAATTCATGTATATATTGACGAGAAATATGTTATTTATATACAAAATATTTTATATATAATATAAATTCTATAAAAATTATAATAAATACATATACTTGTAAATATTTCTTGAATATATGATAAGTTTGTAGTTATACATACATAGTAATTACACACTGTACACACACATATATTAGGCAAACTCAAACTTGTATTTTGTATGCGATTAATCGTTTGACAGTCCTACTATATAGACATTAAGAAAAAAATAATAATACAAATTATAAAAATAAAAAAAATAACAAAACTACTAAAACCTAAAAATTAGAATGGGAAATATAAAAATAAAACAAACTAAAAATATTGATTAAAAACTGTATAGACATATATATATAAAAAAAAAAAAATCCAAAAAAACAAACTGCTAAAAATGTAAACGAAAAAAAAAAAGAAAAAAACAAAAACAAAATATTAACAAAAAACTTAGTATATTAATGCTAGTAAAATAACACTGGTTTTATGATGTTACTGATACGATTACTACAGACATTTATAAGTGTGTGTTTCTCTTTAGATCACCATCCTGGACTCCAAAAGAAGCTTGCATATCTCCATTTTTCTGAAACACTTCAAAAAGTAAGACTGGATCTTGTGTGTGTGTGTGTGTTTCGTTTGTTTGCTCTCATTTATTCTGTATGTCCTGTAGGTCCAGCGAGAGTCTTCTGGAGGATATTCTTCATGGAAACACGAGCGTCCTCAGTGCAGAGTCTCTCAGAGAGCTGTTGAAGCTCCTGCCGGAGGAGCACGAGGTAAAGATTCGACCGATTAACCATTGAGCAGATGATTGATTGATGATTGATTAGTTGATTGATTGATTGACAGGTGAAGAATCTTCAGATGTTCAATGGGAACCCTAAAGTCTTGGCTCCGCCTGATGCTTTTATACACAAACTCATCCATTTACCCAGGTACACGCTGGTGGGAAACGGTTTCTGGCCGTGATCTGATCTGGTCCAGATCTAATTTGAGCTGGTTCTTCTGCATTTCTCCAGGTACGAGATCCGTCTCGAGGCTCTGCTGTTAAAGGAAGAGTTTTTCCCTTCGTATACCGTCATGAAACACGACACGGCCGTCATCCTGAGCGCCATTAAAGGTGATCAACATCTGCTCATGTGATTCCACCGGTCTAAAATACATCATTGCTTACAGATTTCTGTATGTGAACACATTCAGCGTCACATTCATCTGCTGATGATCTTCTGTCTACAGAGCTGTTGAGCTGTGAGGAGCTTCACAATGTCCTTCATTTAGTGCTGCAGGCTGGAAACATCATGAATGCTGTAAGTCTGGTACTCTTATTTACAACTACATGCATATACATATACATACATATAATATAATATTAAGATGGTCAAAATTCTAAATTATTTTCATTTCTCCAAGATTTTCTGAAGCTCATACGGTAAAGTATGGCACTAGAAACAGCAAAATTGTGGGTTTGAAATTCAAAATTCACTTGCATGATAAAAATGTATGGCAGAAAAGCAATGAGGATCTCACTGATGGTGACAGTATTAAACCCAAACTTATGATGTATTTGTCTGTGTGTCTCTCTCATCTGTCTCTGTCTGTCTGTGTCTCTCTCATCTGTCTCTGTCTGTCTGTGTCTCTCTCATCTGTCTCTGTCTGTCTGTGTCTCTCTCATCTGTCTCTGTCTGTCTGTGTCTCAGGGTGGATGTGCTGGTAATGCTGTGGGCTTCAGACTCTCCTCTCTGCTGTCATTAGCTGATACTAAAGCCAACAAACCTGGAATCAACCTGCTGCACTTTGTTGCTCTGGTAAGTGTAGCAGTCTGAGCTGGTCTCTGCTGGTCTCTGTCAGTCTGAGCTGGTCTCTGAGTCTGCGGTGGTCTCTATCAGTCTGAGTTGGTCTTTGTCAGTCTGAGCTGGTCTCTGTCAGTCTGAGCTTGTCTCTATCAGTTTGAGCTGGTCTCTAACTGTCTGAGCTGGTCTCTGCTGGTTTCTGTCAGTCTGAGCTGGTCTTTATCAGTTTGAGCTAGTCTTTATCAGTCTGAGCTGGTCTCTGTCAGTTTGAGCTGGTCTCTATCAGTCTAAGTTGGTCTCTGTCAGTCTGAGCTGGTCTCTATCTGTCTGAGCTGGTCTCTGCTGGTCTTTCTCAGTCTGAGCTCGTCCCTGAGTCTGAGCCAGTCTCTATCAGTCTGAGCTAGTCTCTGTTAGTCTGACCAGGTCTCTATCAGTCTGAGCTGGTCTCTATCAGTCTAACCTGGTCTTTTTCAGTTTAAGCTGGTCTCTGTCAGTCTGAGCTGGTCTCTAACAGTCTAAGCTGGTCTCTGAATCTGAGGTGGTCTCTGTCAGTCTGAGTTGGTCTCTATCTGTCTGTGCTGGTCTTTGTCAGTCTGAGCTGGTCTCTGAGTCTGAGCCAGTCTCTGTCAATCTGAGCTGGTCTCTGTCAGTCTAAGTTGGTCTCTGTCTGTTTGAGCTGGTCTCTATCGGTCTGTGCTGGTCTTTGTCAGTCTGAGCTGGTCTCTGTCAGTCTGAGCTGGTCTCTATCAGTTTGAGCTGGTCTCTGACTGTCTGAGCTGGTCTCTGCTGGTTTCTGTCAGTCTGAGCTGGTCTTTATCAGTTTGAGCTAGTCTTTATCAGTCTGAGCTGGTCTCTGTCAGTTTGAGCTGGTCTCTATCAGTCTAAGTTGGTCTCTGTCAGTCTGAGTTGGTGTCTATCTGTCTGAGCTGGTCTCAGCGGGTCTTTGTCAGTCTGAGCTGGTCTCTGTCAGTCTGAGCTGGTCTCAGTGGGTCTTTGTCAGTCTGAGCTGGTCTCTGAGTCTGAGCCAGTCTCTGTCAATCTGAGCTGGTCTCTGAGTCTGAGCCAGTCTCTGTCAATCTGAGCTGGTCTCTGTCAGTCTGAGCTGGTCTCTGAGTCTGAGCCAGTCTCTGTCAATCTGAGCTGGTCTCTGTCAGTCTGAGCTGGTCTCTGTCAGTCTGAGCTGGTCTCAGCGGGTCTTTGTCAGTCTGAGCTGGTCTCTGAGTCTGAGCCAGTCTCTGTCAATCTGAGCTGGTCTCTGTCAGTCTGAGCTGGTCTCTGAGTCTGAGCCAGTCTCTGTCAATCTGAGCTGGTCTCTGTCAGTCTGAGCTGGTCTCTGAGTCTGAGCCAGTCTCTGTCAATCTGAGCTGGTCTCTGTCAGTCTGAGCTGGTCTCAGCGGGTCTTTGTCAGTCTGAGCTGGTCTCTGAGTCTGAGCTGGTCTCGGGCAGTCTGGGCTGGTCTCTATTAGTCTGAGCTGGTCTCTGCTGGTTTCTGTCAATCTGAGCTGGGCTTTATCAGTCTGAGCTGGTCTTTATCATGCTGAGCTGGTCTCTGTCAGTTTGAGCTGGTCTCTGTCATTCTGAGCTAGTCTTCATCAGTCTGTGCTGGTCTCTGGTGGTCTTTGTCAGTCTGAGCTGGTCTCTGAGTCTGAGGTGGTCTCTATCAGTCTGAGCTGGTCTCTGAGTCTGAGGTGGTCTCTATCAGTCTGAGCTGGTCTCTGAGTCTGAGGTGGTCTCTATCAGTCTGAGAGGGTCTCTGTAAGCCTGAGTTGGGCTTTATAAATCTGTGCTGGTCTCTGCCAGTTTGAGCTGGTCTCTGAGTCTGAGCCAGTCTCTAACAGTCTGAGCTGGTCTCTATCAGTCTAACTTGGTCTTTTTCGATTTGAACTGGTCTCTGTCAGTCTGACCTGGTCTCTATCATTTTAAGCTGGTTTCTGTCAGTCTGAGCTGGTCTCTATCAGTCTGAGCTGGTCTCTGTCAGTCTGAGGTGGTCTCTGTCAGTCTTTGATGGTCTCTATCAGTATTAGTTGGTCTCTATCTGTCTGAGCTGGTCTCAGCGGGTCTTTGTCAGTCTGAGCTGGTCTCTATCAGTCTGAGTTGGTCTCTGAGTCTATGCTGGTCTATAGTGCGATAAACAAAACACACTTGTTCTTTTCTGTAACACAAAGGTCAGAAAGAATCTGAATGCAGTAAAACTTGTGTGTGTGTGTTGTTACAGGAAGCTCAGAAGAAAGATCTGCTCATATTTCCAGAAAAACTTCTGCATGTTCAGCAATCAGCGCGGTGAGAACGACAATCATTCACTGATAAAACACTGACGTAGCAATCATACTAAAATACAGCTGCGTACCAATCATATTACTGTCTAAATATTTCTTTGCAAAGGTTTTCTGTGAAAGTTATGTTTGTGGGAACAGTTTAGGATTAAATAATGGATGTCTGCTGTACAAATCTGCATGTGTGTGTCTGTGTAGTGTGTGTGTTGACAGCATCCATGAAGAGTTTGACGCTCTTACCAGAAGAGTTCATCAGTTACAGCAGAATATCCACACAGATGATGAACTCCTGACACAGCTGCAGACCTTCCTACAGGTGACCTTTGACCTCTGACCCTTCACCTGTGTGATTTATGAAATGTAACATGTTTGTTCTCATGTCACAGTCATGTCTGATCATGTGTCGTGTGTTTCAGAGCGCCACTGAAGCTCTGGAGGACTTGAGGACCAGTATTGATGAGGTTCAGAAGGAAGGAGACGCTCTGATCAATTTCTTCTGTGAGGACAGAGACGTCTTCAAACTGGACGAGTGCTTCCGAATTTTCCAGAATTTCTGCTCTAAATTTAAAAAAGCTGTTCAGGTAAAACAAATCCAAAAAACCTTACATTTCTTTTTTCCTTGCCATGCATGGAAATATATATATAGTTTAAAAACTCAGTTTAGAGTAATAATTAGAGTAACAGTTTAATTTACTAATGTATACTGTAGTATTATACAGATTTTAAATATAAAAATTTTAGGTAAACAAGTATAATTAATGAACTTTTTGGTTCTCGTGTATATTATCATTTTCTATTAATATATTAATGATTTATTTAATAAAAAATTTATTTTTACTTAATTATAATTTTCATGTTTAAAGACCCAGTTTAATTTAGCATATCATTAAGGAAAAAAAAACATTATAATGAACTTTTCTACTTCTACGAAACAATAGTACTGTTTTGTTAAATATATTATTTTTTATTTAAAATGTTATTGTTTACTTCATTGTTCACTTCATTGTTCACTTATTTATATCTAATAATTTTCAATATAATTTTATTTATTTTTTTATTTTTTTATTTATTTATTGTATTACATCAAATTATTTATTCTATTACGCATTTATTTATTTAAATCTTTATTATTATGTATTTATTTTTACATTGTGTAGCAGTCCATTGCGGTTTCCTGGTCTTTTATATTTTATATATTCTTTCTCTCCTCAGGAGAACGTGGAGCGAGGAATGTGGGAGGAGTCTCGGCGCAAGCGTCTGAAGGAGTCGGAGGATAAGCGGCACTCGTGGGCTGGGCATGAGAGTGTGGGCGGAGTCTCTGGCTTACGGTCCAATAGCGAAGCAGATGTGGCAGCGTCATTAAAAAGGGAGGGGCTTGTGGAGCTGCTCGAGACGAGCCCTCCCAGTCCACAACACTCACCACAACAGAAGAGCGTGACCTTTGACCTCTGTGGAGCAGATACACTCGTACTTCCTCCAATACACTCACTCTCCATCACAGACACGACAGAGGAGCCGGAGATCCAAAATAAGACTCTTTCCATACAGGAATCGCAGAGCAACGACCATCAAATGCAAAGTCAGGAAACATCGGCAAATGAAGAAGTGACTCCAGATGTGACCTTTGACCCTTCACAAATCAGTTTAGTAGTAGAATCCAAGGTTATTAAGGATGAATCACAGAGCAAAACTAAAGATAATGTCCAACCTATGAAGGAGTCGCCCAAAACCAGCACTGGAGCGAAACAAACAATCAGCAAACGAACCTTCAGTTCTAAAAACAGAGCATCTATTCCTGCGAAATCGCCTTCATCTTCTATTAAACCATCATCATCATCTCCTAAATGTGTGAGCTCCTCTGACACCGCGAGTTTGAGGAAGCTTGTTCCTCTCCGGCAGCCCAGTAGTTCTGCTGCGCCGATTCAAGAGCGACCCGGACGAAACGTCCTCAACATCCCCAACGTCCCAAAGAAGACACAAGCAGTTCGACCAAAGGAGAAGATGTGTCGCACTACACTCCACGTCGTCGACCGTCCCAATTCGACAATCAAATCACCCAGCTTCGTTCGCAACACCATGGCGTCAACAACGCGCCACGCCACCGCTCCTGGAAATCAGCCTAAACCGGCTCCGCTGACCCGCGCGGCATCACTCAGGCTCTCTCAGGTCCATAAGCTGCAGCAGACGCCTACAGGAATTGCTCACCCGTTGCCCCCCGCTGGACAGCAGAGGAAAAGCAGCAGCAGCACCGCCTCTGAAAACTTGGCGCTTACTCGCGGTTCACGTGATAAAAATGTCAAACCCACCTGGAGGTAGAGAGATAGAAGTATTGTTCAAATGTTTGGGGTTTTTAAATGTTTTTGAAAGAAGCCTTTTCTGCCCACCAATGTTGCATTTATTTGATCAAAAATACAGTAAAATTGTGAAATATTATTAGAATGTAAAACAGCTGTTTTCTATGTGAATATCTGTTAAACTGTAATTTTTTTCTTTGATGCGCAGCTGAATTTTCAGCATCATTACTCCAGTCTTCAGCGTCACATGATCCTACAGAAATCATTCTAATATGCTGATTTGCTGCTCACGAAACCATTATCAATCATTATCAATGTTGCGCCACACAATATTTTTGTGGAAATACATTTTTGTGGTCATACATTTTATTTCTCAGGATTCACAGTGAATAAAAAGTTCCAAAGAACAGCATTTATTTGAAATAGAAATCCACTGTAACATTATAAATGCCTTTACAGTCCCTTTTGATCGAATGAATGCAGCCTTGATAAATATAAGTATTAATTTCTTTCAAAAAATTAAAATAAAATCTTACTGACCACAAATGTCTGAATAGTAGCGTAATTAGCAATCATATTTTGTTCAGTTTTAAAGAAGGCTTATATATTTCCTGTAAATATTGTGTAATTTAAAATAAGCATGTTTTTTTTCTTTATATATAATTTTGCTTTTAATTACTGATTACCACTTAGATTGCATTGAAAAATTGTACATTGGACTTTTTTAAACTTGTGAACAAAATGGGACAATATAAGTGATGTATATAGCCTGTGTTGTCATCTTTATTAATAAACTGGACATCTATTAGCTTTATTTTTTAGATTCTCAGTGATCCTTGAAACATTTTGATGCATCATGTTTATATTCACTTTATTGCAATAGTACTAGATTATCACAGCATTCTTAGAAGTGATCTAAACATAGTACAGTATTACTAGTACATTGGTATACAGTAGCATTATTGTAATAATATTACTGTAACAACACATGAATGAACATTAATTGAAACTGTGCTCATCCTCAGGGCATCCAAGATTTGGATGAGTTTGTTTCTTCATCAGATTTGTAGAAACGTGTCATTACATTAGTTGCTCACCAGTGGATCCTCTGCAGTGAATGGGTGCCGTCAGAATGAGAGTCCAAACAGCAGATAAAAAACATCACAATAACCCACAAGTAATCCACACCACTCCAGTCCATCAGTTAACATCTTGAGTCCATAATCCATACAGGTTATTGTGATGTTTTTATCAAATGTTTGGACTTTCATTCTGACGGCACCCATTCACTGCAGAGGATCCATTGGTAAGCCTGAGGGTGAGCAGATTTTCAGCTAACGTTCATCTTTAGGTAAGATATTCCTTTCAGCGATAAAAAATACAATGTTACATTTATTTCTTTTTTATCCAGAGCAACATTTTTTTTGTAGCACAATGACGTGAGAAACTAAACTAAAACATGACTAACTAAACTAAAATTCATTGTTATGCCTCCAAAATCAATGTGAAATAAAAATTAAACATACAGTCATGTGAAAAAGTTAGGACACCCTATTGAATTCCATGGTTTTCCGTATCAGGACATCATTAAAACAAAACTGGTCCTTGGCTGGTCTTAAAATATCGAAAATAAAACCTCAGATGAACAACAACACATGACAAATTGCACCGTGTCATTATTTACTGAACAAAAATAAAGCCGAAATGGAAAAGCCATGTGTGACAAAGTTAGGACACCCTTACTGTTAACACTGGAATTAAGAGGATAAATAACAGTCAAGCACTGCTGATCAAATACCTTGAATTAACTGATCATCAGCAAGTCTGAGCGCCTCTATAAACGCATAAGCTTTGGCAGTTTGCTGGTCTGGAGCCTTCAGGTGTGAGTTAACACAATGCCAAGGAGGTAAGACATCAGCAATCATCTTAGAGAAGCAATTGTTGCTGCTATCAATCTGAGAAGAGTAATACGGCCATTTCCAAACTATTTGAAGGTTATTCACAAGTGGAAAACATTTAAAACAGACACCTCTCCTTCCAGGAGTGGACGTCCCAGAAAATTCACTGCAAGATCAGACCGTGTAAAGCTCAGAGAAATGGCAGACAACCCAAGAACTACACCTCAGACTCTACAGGCCTCAGTTAACATGTTAAATGATAAAGTTCATGACAATACCATTAGAAAAATATGTGACAAAAATGGCATGTTTGGAAGAAAGCATCTTCTATTTAAAAAAAAAACATTGCAGCACAGTTTAGGTCTGCAAAGTTACATCTGAACAAAACACAAGTCTTCTAGAATAATGTCCTTTAAACAGACGAGACCTACGTGGAGATGTTTGGCCATAATGCACAGCGCCAAGTTTGGTGAAAACCTAAAGAGCATATCAGCACAAACACCTCATACCAAAAGACAAGCATGCTGGAGGAGGGCTGATCATTTTGGGCTTGTTTTGTAGCCACAGGACCTGGGCACCTCACAGTTATTGAGTTATCCATCAACTCCTCTGTATATCAAAGTATTCTACAGTCAAATGTGAAGGCATTTGTCCGACATCTAATGTTGGGCCAAAATTGGGTCATGCAACAGGACAATAATCCCAAGCAAACCAGCAAATCTACAACAGAATGGCTGAAAAGAAAAGAATCAAAGTGTTGCAACAGTCCAGTCCATGTCTAGAGCTCATCCTGACTCAAATGCTGTGGTGAGAGCTGTGCATAAGCAAATGCCCACAAACCTCAATAAACTGGAGCAACATTGAAAAGAAGAGTGGTCCAGATTCCTCCAGAATGATGTGAGAGACTGATAAAGTCACACAGAAAATGAACGCTTCAAGTTATTGCTGCTACAGGCAGTTGACTCATAGGGTGTCCTAACTTCGTCACACATGGCCTTTCCCTCTTGGCTGTATTTTTCTTAAATAAATAATGACACAGTGTGATATGTCATGTGATGATGTTTATCTGAGGATTTATTTTCCAAATTTTAAGACCTGCCAAGAACCAGATCATTTTTTATTATGTCCTGATACAGAAAACCATGAAATTCAATAGGGTGTCCGAACTTTTTCACATGACTGTAAATGTATCGTTTTTGTTGTTTATATACAGTAAATATAAGAATCTGAAACCTTTTCTATCATGAAATGTTACACATTATTAGTCTGTTCACACTGATGTTTGCTGGTTTGATGTGGTGTTGTTGTGAAGTGTTGTTGCTGTTGGTGTCTCAGACGGAGGTTGTGTTAGCTTTGCAGACGTAGCGGTAGCGGCGAGAGCAGTGATCGTCGTTATAGCGTCCGTCGCGGTGAAAGTGAGCGCAGTCTTCACCGCCTCCCAACCCGTGAGCCTTCCAGTCATCCGGCTGACCGGGCATCCATTCACTGCACACACACACACGTGATGAACAGTGGAGTGTGACTGAGGCTACTCCCGGTGGACACACACACTCACCTTCTGACGATGGTGTACGGTGTCCCGTCCAGCCATTCCCACTCGCCGGTGCGGCCGTCAGTCAAACCCAACCAGTAGAACAGAGGCTTGGTCTTACTGACCACGAAACTCTGAACACATATATACATGATTACCAAAACACTTATTTTGAATAAACATGCTGCTTTAGTTGTGTGTTTGGTGGTTATGGGCTAGTTTTAATGGTTTAGTTGTTTAGATTTACTCATGTTGGTTTAGTTGCGTTTGTTTAGTTCAGGGGTCACCAGATCCGGTCCTGGAGGGCCGGTGTCCCTGCAGAGTTTAGTTCCAACCCTAATTAAACACACCTGAACCAGGTAATCAAGGTCTTACTAGGTATACTTGAAACTTCCAGGCAGGTGTTTTGAGAAAAGTTGGAGGTAAACTCTACAGGACACCGGCCCTCCAGGAACAAGTTTGGTGACCCCTGGTTTAGTTGTGTTGGTTTAGATGTTT
Organism: Labeo rohita; assembly: GCF_022985175.1. Taxonomy (NCBI): domain Eukaryota; kingdom Metazoa; phylum Chordata; class Actinopteri; order Cypriniformes; family Cyprinidae; genus Labeo; species Labeo rohita. The sequence continues at coordinate 90,129 of NC_066891.1, read as the reverse complement.
TGGTTTAGTTATTTTAGTTCATTTGTGTTGGTTTAGCCATTTTAGTTTATATATGCTGGTTTAGTGTTTTTTTTGTTTGTTTTTTTTTGCATTGGTTTCGTTGTTTTGGTTATAATGGTTAAGTCATTTTAGTTCATTTGTGTTGTTTTAGTTTAGTTGTGTTGGTTTGGTTGTTTTGGTTCATTTATGTTGGTTTATTAGTTTTAATTTATTTGTGTTTTAGTGCTGTTGGTTTACTGTTGGTTTGTTTTGTTTGTTGTGGTTCATTAGTTCTTACTCTATTTTTGGTTTAGTTCCACTGGTTTAATTGATTTGTTTCAGTTGTGTTGGTTTAGATGTTTTGGTTTAGTCATTTTAGTTCATTTGTGTTGGTTTAGTCCTTTTGGTTTATATATGCTGGTTTAGTTGTTTTGGTTTATTTAACTGGTTTAGTTGTTTTAGTTTGGTCATTCTGGCTCATTTGTGTTGGTTTAGTTGTTTTGGTCTATTTATGTTTAGTTGTGTTGCTTTAGTTGTTTTGGTTAAGTGGTTTTTGTTTAGTCATTTTTGTTTAGTTGTTTTGGTTTATTTGCATTGGTTAGTCTTTTTGGTTTAGTTATGTTGGCTTAGTCATTTTAGTTCATTTATGTTGGTTTACTTGCTTTGGTTAAATTGTTTTGGTTTATTTGTTTTGCCATTTTAGTTCATTTGTGTTGCTTTAGTTTAGCTGTGTTGGTTTGGTTGTTTTGGTTCATTTATGTTGATTTATTAGTTTTAATTTATTTGTGTTAGTTTAGTTGTGTTTTGGTGTTGTTGGTTTACTTGTGTTGTTTTGTTTGTTGAGATTCATTAGTTGTTACTTTATTTTTGGTTTAGTTCCACTGGTTTAGCTGTGTTAATTAGTTGTTTTAGTTTAGTTGTGCATCTGGTGCTGTTGCTTAAGTTCTGCTGGTTTAGTTGTTTTGGGTTTTTTGCATTGGTTTCGTTGTTTTGGTTTGGTTATGTTGGTTAAGACATTTTAGTTAATTTGTGTTGTTTTAGTTTATTTGTGTTAGTTTAGTTGTGTTTTGGTGTTGTAGGTTTACTTGTGTTGTTTTGTTTGTTGATTTGGTTCATTAGTTGTTTTTTGGTTTATCAGTGTTGGTTTAGTTGTACATTACAAATCAGCTCTGACCTTCTCCTGTCTGCTTTTCAAGACGAGTAACTCTGATCTCTTCTTCTTACACTCGTCTTTGGCTGCGTTCCAGTTCATCCCGTCATTAGAGAAGAAGTAACAGTATGAGGAGAAGAGCAGCCACCCGTCTGGACAGCACAGCTCCTGCGTGTCTGAACACACACGCGTGTTACGTTCAGCGCATCAGAGATAAACACCAGCACAAACCACTGCAGCATCACTTACTGTTGTTCCTTATCTTGTTAATCTGGCACTTCAGATCTGAAATTCTGTCATGGAGCGCCTGCACCGAATCCGACACTAAACACACACATACGTACATATTTACATTGTTTTTTCTGGTTTGGTTTGTCTGCATGTGTATTTATGTGCTACTTACTATCAGTAATCATGCTTTGCATCCCCTCTTGGTTAAACTCCAGAGTGCTGATCTCCAAAAGCAGTTTATGTCCTGAACACACACACAGACCATTTTAAAACATATTTTACTTCTATGCTGTGACATAGTTAAAGGGGTCATCGGATGCCAAGTTCACTTTTTCATGTTGTTTGAACATTAATGTGTGTTGGCAGTGTATGTACAAATCTACCCTATAATGATAAAAATCCATGCAGTGGTTTTTAATTCATCTGTAAAAATAATATTCCCTTTTTCAAATCAAGCCGTTCTCAGATGCCTGACGTTGTGGCGTCACATGACAGAGGCCACTCCCACAATAGTTGATTGACAAGAGCGTTTTACCTCAGATCAGCTGTAACAGTCCGACCTCCATTGTTTTGATGCCGGAGCAGGGATGTAACAAGAATATCTCAGATTGAGCGATTGAGGTGTTGTGTTGCTAAATGTAATAATGAATACAGTGGTCGTCATTTACTCCCGACATCTGAGCCGCTGAAGATGCAGTAGATTACGTTTGGGAATGCGCCTCCCGATCTACATATATCCGTCTATGTTCGCACGAATGATTCGTGATCCAGCTTCACTTACAGCAGAAGTGAGTATAAGGGGTTTTTAATGAATATTTACGATCGCCTTTAATAATAATGTGCTAGTTAGCAAGTTTAGCAGCTAAACGTGGCTAAATGCGGCTAAAGTAAACAGGCTCGTCACTCCACAGAGAGAAGAGAGGGGCGGGGCGAGCAGAGCTCATTTGCATTTAAAGCAGCCTCGACCAGAAAGGGATGATTTTTGCAGAGCTCATTTTGACAAGGTAAAAAGGGTGTTGTTTACACAACCATTGAGAATTTTTAACCAAAGTACATTAGAGACTTTTCATTAAGAACCTGAAGAATCATGTCAACTTGTGGAAAATGGGCATCCGATGACCCCTTTAACAAAAAAAACAGTAAAATAAATAATAGGGAGGACTTTTTATTTTCTAGTTTATTTTCTAGTTCAGTTATTGCGACTGATGACGTCAGATGAGAAAGTCGTTTCATTTGGATGATAGATGATGAAGGCTACATTACCGTATTCCTCTAGGTCACGTGTTCTGGTTATGACGCTCACGAGCGTTTGCGTCAGATTCTGTATGTTCGTCTCTGTAGTTGAGAACTTCCTGTCAAACTTCACATCTAATAAAACACAGTTACACTTATGAACAAATTAAACGTCGTTATTTTTTATTAATAGTTCTACTTTGAACATTTGTAAAATACTGTCTAGAAATTAGGAACTTATTTGTGTTCATAAATTCCATGTTTGTTTAAGTTTTGGCTTTATTATAGATGCGTTACATAAGGTGCATTTAAAGCCTTTTCTACAAAGCAGTTTTAAAAAGCAATTTTAACCTTTGTTCATCAGAAACAAACGTGTGTCATAAATTATGGTTGATTTTTGAGCAATTATGAGTTCCACACTCGTAATTACGATCATATGCGTTAAACTCGAATAAATACGATCTTTTCGACTTGAACCATTAGTCCAGTGACAATATAAAAGACAGTTATTTAAAAATTAATAAAGACAAATGTGAAATAACATACTCTTGTTTTTTTTTTTTTTTCATTGTGTTTTACTCACGGATCACAGACACAGCGATGATCAGCAGCAGCAGAATCAGAGCCGTTCCACCGATCACGGCACACACGTGCCACCGCCAGCGACCGACAGAGGGCGCCGGTCCGATCCTGCGCAGAGACGAATCTTAACACACACACAATCACATTTATGAGCCTTCCCATACGGCAAATAAATATATAAATGAACAAACGTGTATATATTTATATATTATACTATTTATATATACTACTATGTTTTAAATTTTAAAATGACCAAAAATATATTTGCTAAAATAGTTTTCAAAACATATTTATGTAAATATAAATAGAATTGTAAAGCATTTTTTAAAATATACTTAAAAAATATAAATATATTTTAATAAATATATACTGCAAGACTGGAAATATGTTTTTCCTGCCCCTAAAATACATTTTGAAGTATATGAAGGTTAAAACTAAATATATTTTCAACTGAACCTCACTGTTTAGTATATATTTTATATATATTTAAAATATATTTTGGCCAGTTTTTTTTTTTTTTTTTTTATGAGAACACATTATTTCTCTTTACCACTACAGACATTTATGTCTTGTTTAGCATACACTGTTAGAAAAAAAGGTTTTTGTAAAGACATTCAGTGTGTTTTTAATAAAAAAAAGTCTGATGTGTTTACGTCTTATGTGGCAAAAAAGCTACGCAAAATCCAGCGATCACTGTGGTTGAACTGAATTGTGGATTTCTAGAAATGTGAATTGTGACCCTGGACCACAAAACCAGTCATAAGGCTCTTTTTTTTTTAAATTGAGATGTATACATCATCTGAAAGCTAAATAAATAAGCTTGGTATTAATTTATAGTTTGCTGGGATACAATTATTTGAAAATCTGGAATCTGAGGGTGCAAAAAAATCAAAATACTGAGAAAATCACCTTTAAAGTTGTTCAAATGAAGTTCTTAACAATGCATATTACTAATCAAAAATTACATTTTGATATATTTATGGTAGGAAATTCCTCAAATATCTTAATGGAACATGATCTTTACCTAATATCCTAATGATTTTTGGCATAAAAGAAAAAACGATAATTTTGACCCATACAATGTATTGTTGGCTACTGCTACAAATATACATGTCAGCTTAAAATAATTTGTTACCCCGTTGCCTTAAAATTTTAAGTTCAGTTAACTAAAATAAGTTTAGTCAACTTGAAATGTTATGTTGTACTAAGTAACAACTTAGATATTTGTGTTTGCTAAACTTAACAGATGGGTAAGCAACCCAGCTGCCTTAAAATTTTAAGTTGATTCAACTTCAAGTTGTCACTTTGTATAATTTAACATTTCAAGTTGAATAAACTTTTTTTGAGCTGAGTGAACTTTTAAAAAATTTTAAGGCAGCCAGGTTACAAATTATTTTAAGTTGACTCAACAAATTGTTTTTTTACAGTGTACTTAATACATGTATAGGAATGAATAGGATTTCGAACCTCATATGAATGTAGCTTGAAATGAATTTGTAAAACTATGATCAGTTTGATAAATATAATCAAACTGCAATCAGATATGCACAAAAATTGGATTCAGTCAGAGAGGCTGAGCAAAGCTTTAGGTGGATCTGAGTGGTTGCTAGAGTGTTGCTAGGGGGACAGCAGAGGTAGATGACTATGTGTTAAACGCTGAGGTTAAAGGTCAGAGGAGGTTGAGCAGCTGAATAAACTACAGTCAGTCAACGAGCAGAGGAATGTTGGAGAAAGAATACACACACACACACATACGCGTTTGTGTTTGTCTCTGTAGGGTCTTTCCTTTAAATTCCATTGTGTGTTTTTTTTTTCTGAGCTAATGATGTTTTCTATCCCCAAACTCTCACACAAACCTTTTTACACATGAAATATCACATCATTTATCATGTGTGTTCTTTGACTTTCAGGTTTTTATCCTCTCACACACCTTTCCTCCAGAACTCGGTGTCGTCACTGGACTCTGGATTCTCAAGCTCATCTGTATATTCGTTTCCCACAGAGACGGAGCCGCTGTCGGACGAGGCGGCCTTCATGATGACCTTCAAACACACACATGATTATGTATGTACAATGCATTCACATACTCACTCACTCATGGACAGGAAATGACAGTGTCCTCATATAGAGATGACGGTTTGAAAGTGGCTTCAGTCTGATTTCCAGACCAATGAAGCACGGATACGTCACTGGATAACAGGGCTGATGTTCCCCCAGCCAATCACAGGTGATCCAGAGGTCAGTCTGAGCTGTTCAGACCTTCTATTGGTCAAATGTTTTGCATGAGCAAACCTGAACTTTGATTCACATCAGAAGATGAAACGTCTTCACACGAGTGTGTGACCGTTAGTTAAGGCAGTTTATTTTCACCAGATTCAGCTTTATCTGTTTTAATGATGACGTAAATTGAAACTACAAGTTTTGAAAAACACATAAGTGCTGTTTTACTAATCAATAAATTCCAGAAGGATGATTTGGACATGTAGCTCTATCACATGATGACTGCTTTACATATTAAAAATATTTAGTCTTTTAGAGAAACTGACAAAATAAAACTCCCAAGTACTTTTTACAGTTTGAAATATAACAAGAACATTTATGATTTTCATTCTCTACTTCTTTTCATATATTTCTACCCAGAAACCAAAACACTGATCTGATCTAAAATGTCATTTCTAAACAGTTAACAGCTAGAAATAATATAAGAAAAAGAAGAAATGGTTCTGAACTTGAAATACTGTAACTAATCAGTGTTTATCACTTGAGGTTAGTCTGGTTTGTTAATCAGATGCACCGCTGATATAAAACTAAACTAATCTAAACAGATCAGACCATCAGTCTCCGTCTGTCCACTGATTCAGATTATTGCAACATTATTAATAACTCACAAGATTCTTATAGATTTCACTTGAAAATACATATTCAGTTTTCACTTACCTCCTGTGTGAGAAATGAGGTCCTGCTGTGTGTGTGTGTGTATGTGAATCTGTACTTTGAGCTTGTTTGTATTGAAGAATATTTACTTTGTGTGCAGTAAACATGAGCTGCAAACACAGCACAGATGTGTGTGTGTGTGTGTGTGAGGGAGAGAGTTTTCACATGTTCAGCATTAAACTCATGAATCCAACTGTAATAAGAACATGATTCTGAAATACAATCACTTGCTCACCAATGAATCCTCTGCAGTGAATGGGTGCCGTCAGAATGAGAGTCCTAACAGCTGATAAAAACATCACAATAATGCAAAAGTAATCCACAACTCTCCAGTCCATCAGTTAACATCTTGAGAAGACAAAAGCTGAAAAAGATCCATCATTAAGATATTTTTAACTAAAAAGTCCATCTCCTGTTGTCTGTCAGATCAAAATCCAGCCACATATTTGTTTAGAACTGTTTTGGGTTGTAAACGGTGCTTGATCTGTGCAGATTTCTCTCCTGATTCAGACCAGACCACTTTTTCACTGGAGGAAGTGTTATTTTGGATTATGGATTTAATCGTCTTAATGATGGATATATTTCATCTTTTGTCTTCTCAAGATGTTAACTGATGGACTGGAGTGGTGTGGATTGATTGTGGATTATTGTGATGTTTTTATCAGCTGTTTGGACTCTCATTCTGACGGCACCCATTCACTGCACAGGATCCATTTGTGAGACAGTGATGGAAACCTGATAAACAAACAAACTCCTAATCTTGGATTTTAAATTTTAAAACAGAATATTAAAAATAAAAACATTTTTAGAAGAAAGCATTAGAAATAGCCTAGAAGGAAGGTTGGTTGTAAAAGGTTTCACAGTGTCTGTTCTGTTTGTCATCACCAGCGTGTATTTATGTCATTTCCACCAGTGCTCAGTGACTATTAGTTACAACACATGTCGGGTTAAACTAACTCAGCTGCTTGGGTTACTTACTAAATTACTAACATCCATTTAAAACATTTAGGTTTTCATTAATTTGCTTTCTTTAAAACTATTTTTTAAAAACTTTTTCATTTTCAAATCAAATGTATGTATATGTTTATAATTTTCAAATGTATAAATAATTAAGAAAATAACAAATAACAAATCATACAGAAATTCGTTATATTTCTTAATGTTTTGTCAGTGTAAATACTATATATTGGTGCGTAGTATTTACATATATATTTTTAGAAACGTTAAATACACACACCCGTTAAGTTATTCCTAAAACGTGGCACTCCTCCCTCAATCACTCTTTCTGTAGCCCAAAGGGTTGATTTTTAGAAGAATTGCGTTCCATTTGTCTGACTCTGATTGGTCGAACGCTTTCGCGTTCGCTTTCCCCATTGGCCGCTTCCCTGTCCGTCATTTTCTGCTCCGCGGTCACTGGGTGTCCGAGCGGAAGCGAGGCGGTTTCTTCAAGTTGACGGGAAAATTCCTTCCCTGCGTCCGCGAACTTCGGGAGAGTTCTGCGCTGGAGCGAGAGGAAAACAGAACCGAACCCGAGCGAGATCGTGCGGAAACCCACGAGCGCGATGACTGCGGTTCGCGTGATCCTGGCCGTGATTCTGGGCGCCGTTCAGCTCTGCCGAACCGAACCGCGGCCCGGGAAACCCAGTAAGAACCGTTAAATCATTTTCTGTCACTTAACGTTATCGCATTTGAATCTGTCCGGTCGAATTTGAATCTGAGTGTAACTGCGCTTGTGATGATCCGAATCACAATCTCGACGTAAACAAAACAAAACAAAACAAAACAAAACAAAAACCGACTGGAACGTAACAAAAGGTCACCATGGTTCACTATTGTTTTGGTCAAAGTAACGCAATTCAGTTGTAAAATTGTGGTAAATCGATATTAGCTCCTCTGTCATCAAATAAATCAAGCAAAAATGACAAGAAGGCTCTGATACTGTTTGTATAAGTTCTCATATTCATATTTACTGCTGTGATTCAGTAAGATGTACTGTAGTACTTGTGATGTTTGATCCAGAAAATGTGTTTACCAACCCAAAACATTCAAGAAAACCAAAGTAAATCTGTTTAAATGTATTCAAAGTACTGAATTTAAAGAATGAAGAAGGTCCATTAGTTGCTTCTGGATCTCGAGAATGTGCGAGAAGATCTGCAAGACCACGAGAGATCCAGAAGCTTCTACAGAAAAACCTAGGTTTGGGTTTCTTATGGTTTCTCATGGACTTTTTCAAGCATTTTTATCTACTATTAACATACTACAGTTTCACCAGTGAACTGCATCCTGCAGATTTAGATTTCTTTCTTTTGTTCTTTCTTTTTGTTGTTTTAGTGTTTTTGTTTTTAGTTGGTTATCTTTGTCCAACTCACTGAGGTTTTAAGAAAGCGCTATCTTCTGTGGGATCACAATGAGGTTGTGAAAATTTCTATACAAATAAGGGTCATTCTACAGAAATGTCCACTTTTGGTATGGCAAGATGTCTTAAAATTCATTTCTTTTTCTAACATTTAAACTGAGACCACATTACTAGATTACCTTTTTGACTTTATGAATACATATGACAGCTTAATTTCTTTTTTTTTTGTGCAATTATTTAAAGGCCACATGTACAATTTTTTTTGTCACTGGTGTTACCTTCTATGGCAATATTAAAGTTTTTTTATGAAATATTATTTCTCAGTATTTTATTTTTTTCTGCACATGTTGTCAGAGTTAGATGATAGTTTGTCAGTGAGAGTTTTCATGGAAAATGCATTTTACAAAATAGCTGCTGCAAGGTATTAAACCAGATGTTGTCAGTCATGGTATACTCACTAAATTAAGTAGTTAAATCCATTTGTATTCTTTCTATCTATCTATCTATCTATCTATCTATATATATATATATATATATATATATATAATTTTTTTTTTTGTTGTTTTACAGTTCCCTAACAATAAAGTAGGTCACACCAGTGACTTCAACTAAAAGCTTCATATGAAATCATGAGAAAAATTAGAAAAGTTCTGAAAACTGAAAAGAGACAGTGGACTAATCATGGGCCTTTTTTCATAGATATTTAGGAAATAGGAAGAAGGAAGTCAAGTGATGTCATCAGTGTGATTTTTATTTCAAAATAAGCGTTAAATGGTAACACCAGTGACACAACTCCTGGGGGCCACTACTTTTATTAGATATTTTATAATATTTATTCAGTTCCAATTACATCATATATTTGATTGTTATGAATACATTTTTGTATTTTAAATGGTATTTTTGATCCTTAAAATAAAGCATTTTCCCTCTGTACATGGCTGTGGGGGCAAGCGGTTTTGTGGTGCTTGGAATTCTGTATAATTAATATAAAAAAAAAAAATATTGCCGCATTAATGGCTCAAGAAGGTGTAAATAACATTGTCCCATTTTAAAATATAAAGAAATATAAACTCTAAAGTGTTTTTCAAGTGTAATATTTCTGTAAAGGCTAGGGACAGAAAAATGGACGTTTCTCATAAATGATTTTATTAGATTTCTTTAATAAACAAAGCAATTATTCAACATTGGTGTCTTCTATCAGATATCTACCTATATTTGGTCATTTTGAGATGCTTAGCATTGACAGTAAATCCTGTCTGGTTTAACGGAATAACTCTTGTGTTAGTTAAAAAATCAAACAATCATTTCAACATCATAAATACATTTATTTTCAGGTATTCTTTAGGGCATTGTGAACACAAGTAAAGTGGTATTTCACAGTATTTGAAGTTAGTGTAAGTAGTATACATTGCTATTTGTCCCTTTTAATGTTGTTTTTTTTTTTTTCTCAAACCCTTTTGAGGGTAAAAAGTGTTTCTCACACTTCTTTTCAGTGCTGCAACAGGCTAATTACTGAGATGATTAAAAAAAACAACAACCTAACATCCAATTTTACGGAAGATAAGTCTCATTTTTGAGTAAACTTTGAGAATTGGATTTCTCATGTAATTAATATTTTAGTCTTTGACAAGCTACAATAAAGGTTTTCTATTTCTATTATAAAGGTTTTGACAAACTACATGGAAACTAATTTTTGCACAGTCTTTACAAAACACATCGATGTGTCGAAACTTTGCATGCACATTCATGATGCTAAATGAAAAATATCCACCACATTTCTTTTTGGTAATTATTAGTTTAACCAGTATTTTGAGCAGTTTAAAATGTGTGTGGGTCAAACTGACCCCAACAAAAAAGTTGTAAAAAATTTTTGTACAGCATTTCCAAAACACATCTTTGTATTAAAAATTTAAATGCTCATTCATGACCATAAATCAAATATATCCACCAAAGTTCAAGTAGAAATAAATAATTTAACCAGTATTTCAAGCAGTTTGAAAGTCTATTATGGCAAAAACTGACCCCAACACAAAAGCTGTAACAAACATTGTATAGCATTTTCAAAACACATCTATGTTTTAAATGCACATTTGTAACCCTAAATAAAAAAAAAAATCACCAAATTTCATAAAGAAATAAATAGTTTAGCCAGTATGTCAAGCAGTTTGTGAATTAAATCTGGCTCAAGTTGACTCCAATATTAAAGTTGTAACAAAATTTGTACAGCTTTTTCAAAACACATCTATGTGTTGAAACTTTGCATGCACATTCATAAGCCTAAATGAAAAAAAATCACCAAATTTGAGAAAGAAATAAATAGTTTAAGCAGTAATTCAAGCAGTTTGCAAAATGTCTAGTATGGCAAAAACTGACCCCAACACAAAAGTTGTAACAAATGTTGTATAGTATTTTCAAAACGCATGTATGTTTTGAAGTTTTGAATGCACGTTTGTAACCCTAAATAAAAAATATTCACTAAATTTCAAGAAGAAATAAATAGTTTAAGCAGTATTTCAGGCAGTTTGCAAACTGAATGTGGCTAAAGTTGACCCCAACACAGAAGTTGTAACAAAATCTGTACAGCTTTTCCAAAACACATCTATGTGTTGAAACTTTGCATGCACATTCATGAGCCTAAATGGAAAAATATTCACCAAATTTGAGAAAGAAGTAAATAGTCTAACCAGTATTTCAAGCAGTTTGAACGTGTAGTATGACAAAAACTAACCCCAACACAAAAGTTGTAACAAACGTTGTATAGCATTTGCAAAACACATCTAGGTGTTGAAACTTTGCATGCACATTCATGAGCCTAAACGAAAAATATTCACCAAATTTCAAGAAGAAATAAATAGTTTAGCTAGTATTTCAAGCCGTTTGAAATCAAATGTGAGCCAAATTGACCCCAACACAACAGAAGGATTAAAATATATTGATCATACTTCACTGTAGACGTCGAGCTGTTATAAATCCAGTACTCAGAATTACTCGGAGTGAGTGGCTGTGAAGTCAATGATGTTTTCTAATACAATGTGTGGATGTGTGTGTTTGTGTGTTCAGGTGAGCTGTTGGTGATCACCGCCGCTACAGAAGTGACCGATGGCTACCTGAGGTTCATGCGCACCATCCGACAGTTCAACTACACAGTTCAGGTGTCACATCTGCTGTTTGCCATCAAACCTTACGTTTCTGTAGTTAATGTGACATTCATTTCATAAAGTACGCGTTCATATTTGTGCTGTGTAGGTTCTGGGTCTGGGTGAGGAGTGGAAGGGTGGTGACGTGGCTCGGACCGTCGGTGGAGGTCAGAAGGTTCGATGGCTGAAGAAAGAACTAGAGAAACACAAAGACAAACGAAACACTGTCATCATGTTTGTAGACAGGTGAGAACACAATGCCATGACCCGATTTCTCTCTTCTCTCTTTTTTCTTTCTAATAATAGATTCTTTATCAATATGTAACATGATTTCTAAACCCTAGTGAGTATGAGGTTTCGTCGGTGCTAAAAACAGTCGACTGCTTTTGCATGTCAACAATCATTGTGTAACTGTTAAAAAAAAAATTGTATGTTTTAAATAGTATGTTTTTTATGTCATCTTGTTCTGTTGTTTATGAAAGACAACAAAAAGTGTGTTACAGATTATGTTACTAAACATTAAACATGTACATTTGCCCACAAACAACTTCACATTGTGTGTAAAATATCCTTTAACAAAAAACAAAGAATTTAAGCTGAAACACTAAAATAACGAACTGGAACTACATAAAACTTAAAACTGAGCTAAAATGGAAATAAAAAAGCACAAAATGTCTACAAACGAAATTTAAAATCAAAACTAAAAAATATAAAAATGAAAGATACTTATTTAAAACCTGTTGTTTAATTTCCAAGAAAATATTTATTATTCCTGAATAGTTTGTTGAAATACTAAAATAACTAAAACTAAATAAAATAATAAACTATGAACCAAAATAAACTATACAAAAATAATGCCATTCATATTTTGTCATTTATCAGCTAAATGACAAATAAACAGACAGAGCTGTTGTTTATTGTTTTTATTAGAAAAAAAGCTAATCAGTTGAAAAACATTGAAATTAAATAATATCAGAGAATAAAGCAGCGTCTTTTGAAATTTTGCAATCATGGTTTAAAATAATGAAGTTTTTCTACATTCAGTAAAAGAAGATGCTGTTCCTGTAAAATGAATGCATTAATAATGTTTTTTGTTGAAGAGAAACTTCATTATTTCGTGTTCATTCTAAACTCAAGGTTGGTAAAGGAACTGAACAAGACAACATTAATGAAGAACATCAAAATGCGTTAATTTATCTTAACAAGAACACAGTGATTGTAGACTAATGTTTAGTACAAAGCGTTCGACTGTGTTTTAGCACAAATTGAACTTTGTAAGTGAACTTTAAATAGTGTCTCTGTGATCTTGACGTGAATGTTTTGTTTGTTTGTGTAGTTATGATGTGATTTTAGCCAGCGGTCCTGAGGAGCTGCTCAGGAAGTTCTCTCGTTTCTCTCATCGCGTGATTTTCTCCGCCGAGGGCTTCTGCTGGCCGGACCAGAGACTGGCGTCCAAATACCCAGTAGTTCATCATGGCAAACGCTACCTCAACTCTGGAGGTGTGTGTGTGTGTGTGTGTGTGTGTGTGTCAATGCAGTGAAACCCACAGCCATGACGGCTGACGCCTATGTCATTGTTTGTGTGTGTGTGTAGGTTTCATCGGCTACGCTCCGGACATTCATGCCATAGTGCAGCAATGGAAATACAAAGACGACGATGACGACCAGCTGTTCTACACACGCATCTACCTGGATAAAGAGCAGAGGGTGTGTGTTTGTGTTTGTGTGTGTGTTTGTGTGTGTGTGTGTGTGTGTGTGTGTGTGTGTGTTTTGCACAGTTATTAACACACAATGAAGGGCTCAGATCATCTGTGCTGTAACTTGATGCAGCAACAAGCAGGGTTATTATCATCAACTTACACTAATAAAGATGAAATATATTTAAATATTAGGTGCCTTGGCAGCTAACTCAAAGTTAAAGTTGAAGCACTAAAATTACTGAGTAATAAAACTGAATAAAAAACTGAACTAAAACTAAAAGATATATAAAACCTAAAAAGTTAAACTTACACAGTAATACAAAAAAATATATTATAAAACACCAAATGACTAAAAATGAAACCAAAATTATAATAAAACTGAAAATATAAAAATTAGAAATAATGAAATAAACAAATAACCCAAAAACTAAAGCAGTTGACAAGAGCAAAATTACATAAGCATTTTCTTTGAAAAAAAACTGAACTAAAACTAAAAGATAAATAAAATCTAAAAAAGATGAATTAAACTTACACAGTAATATTTAAAAAAAAATCATAAAAAAGACAGAAATACAAAAAATGTAACCAAAATTGAAATAAAACACTTCCCAAAGTTAGGATAACCTTCCAGCTTGTCTTAGAACAACATGCCTGTCATCTTAATATCTTAAAAAAATATTGAACTAAGTATTTCAAAACTTTAAAATGTAGGTTATTAACATGTAAAAATTAAATCTGAGAAAAAATAAAATAAACAAATAACCCTAAATGGTAATATCAAAAAAGCCCAAAGACTAAAGCAGTTGACAAGAGCATAAAAATGACTAAAAACGGAACTAAAATTAAAATAAAAACTAAATTGCAAAATGTCCATTTGTATATAAACCACCAATTAACATTTTATTCATTACTACAATCCGTGTCATTAATGAATTAACAAATAGTTAATTAAATGGATGTTATTTCAAATCATCATAAAACACTTCTCAAAGTTTGTACAGCATTTTCAAAACACATCTGTGTTTTGAAATTTTGAATTCACATTTGTAACCCTAAATGAAAAATATTCACCAATATGTTATAAATGTCCAGTACTCAGAATTATTTGAAATGAGAAGCTGTAAAGTTGAAGCACTAACATTACAGGGATTGAATAAACTATAAGATAAAACCAAACAAAGATGAGTTAAACTTACACGTTAATATTTAAAATAAATAAATAAATAAAAAACACAAAATTACCCAAAATTAAACCAAAATTAAAATAAAAGATCCAAAAGGTAGCTTGAACAACAAGCGTATCATCTTAAAATCGTAAAAAAAATATTGTATTACAAAACTTTAAAATGTAGCTTATGAACATCTACAAATTTATCATTTATCGAGATTTTCATGAAACTGGCTGGTATTATGGTGTCATTTCAACAGCTGTGTCTTGCTGTTCGTGCTAAATACATTTTCTCTTTTCCAGAGGAAGTTCAACATCACACTGGACCACAAATCCCACATTTTTCAGAATCTCAATGGAGCCATAGGTACACGCACACACACACACACGCACATATTTCTGTGTCGTTTGCTCTAGTGCTGCTGTAATTATGCTCGTGGTCATTTGATTTTTGTCGGATGCTTGTGTGTTTTTCCAGAGGAAGTGGTCCTGAAGTTTGAGAAATCCAGAGTTAGAGCTCGGAACGTGGCGTATGACACACTTCCTGTCGTTATCCATGGCAATGGACCGACTAAGGTACACGCAAACATTCTGCACAATAATCGCTCTGTTACCGCTGCGCCTTTATTTAATGTACAGACGTAATGTAATGTAAAATGTAATGATCAAAAGTGCCAGTAAAGACATAATGTCACAATAGGTCTTCTGTTTCAAATAAATTTATTTTTTTTTCATCTGTGAATCCTGAAAAATAAAATGTATGACGGTTTCCACAAAAATATTGTGCAGCACAACTGTTTTCAGCATTGGTAATAACAAGAAATGTTTCTTAAGCAGGAAATAAGCATAATGCTGTATCTAAATAATATTCATAAAAATTACATGGAGAGGAATAACAAACTCCAAAATCTGTGGTTTTGAATCTGCATGATCTTTCGTTTCTTTAGTGTATTTACATTTAAATTTTAATATTAATAATAACTGTAATTTTTTTAGATACAATATATAAAAATAAAAATATGGAATATCTGGAATATATATATAAGGAAATATATAAAAAATAAATTACAAACTAAAAATCTAATTCTGAAAATTTTTATCAAGATATTTGAGCTTAATTTAAAAAAAAAAAGTGTAAAAAAATATTAATATTTTATGGCACTTTTCATTTGTCAAATTATTTAATTGTCCAGACATTGTTTTTTTTTTTTTTACACAATTATTTAATTTTTGGATGTGAAAATATTTTTAAATATATAAAACATTATGTGTAAGTCAACTTTTAACTGGAGAGTTTGGGGCGGGACTAACTAAAAATATTTGTGTTTCCAGACTTTTGCCTCCATTTAGTTTTTTATAATTAAGAATTAATGAAAATAAATATTGTAGAAATGAGGTTTCATGGGACCTGTTTAGTGATTCTTTAGTGATTGTCAAAGTACTATATGTATAAATTATATAAGCATTTTGGGTTTCTTTCACTTTATTCTTAGCACCGTATTACACAGCCTCAAGGACCTTTGCAAAAGTAAAAAATATACAGACTTTTATATGCGGACAAGAAACCATTAAACTTAGCATACGGGATAATGCACTCTAATCCACCAGTTGTGCCATCAGCCCGTTTTGCTGTGTGGTTTCTTGGCCGCCACAAACTATGTATTAAAAAGACCAAAGGTCTTGAAATATAGCATACTGCCCTAATGAAAGACACATTTTAGACACTTTTTTACAGTACCAGTCTTTTTTTTTTATAGACTCTTGAACTTGGCTAGTTTTATGCCATCAGCCCATTTCGTGTTATGATTTCCACAGAGGATATGTTAAATTGGACATTTAATTTGATCATATTAGAGGTACTACATTAAGAAAAGCCAAATTTTGAGCAAATAGATCAAAATGTCATTTTGACGGACAGGGTCGTAAAAATTCTGTCATAATCTATTATTACCCGCCATTGTAATTTTCATATTTTAATTAGAATAACACATTTAATTGCTTTTATTTTTTGTTTACATTTTCATTTTTAATCATTTTCAATTCAATTCAATTCAAATTTATTTGTATAGCGCTTTTCACGATACATATCGTTGCAAAGCAGCTTTACACCAAATTGACATTTTTACTATATATGTAGTAGTAGCTTGATGTACATATGGTAGAGATGTGTGGTAAAGATCAATTAATGACGTAATCAAACAGACAAAGAACACTATAAATTTGTAGCAGAATTTGGTAGTGCTGTATGTTTTCAGGGTTGGCATCAGGGTTGGCATCATCTGAAGTCCTCTGAAGGGTTGGCATCATCTTTTCTTAAGTGTTCTGGATCCACACTGGAGCTTGTGAATTCCTAGTTACCATGGGATGTCAATCCCATGGCAAAAACAGAGAACAAATAGGAACATAATTAGCGTAGCTGCTGTTCAAACTAAGAAAAGGAAGGTTTGTTAAACCAGAGCTAAAAGATTAAAATGAACATTTGATCAGATATAGCTGCAGAAAAAGTTTATGAGATGCATTATTTGAATGCTTGGCTAAAAAGATGTGTCTTTAATCTAGATTTAAACAGAGAGAGTGTGTCTGAACCCCGAACGTTATCAGGAAGGCTGTTCCAGAGTTTGGGTGCCAAATGTGAAAAAGCTCTACCTCCTTTAGTGGACTTTGCTATCCTAGGTACTACCAACAGTCCAGAGTTTTGTGACCTTAGGGAGCGTGATGGATTGTAGCGTGGTAGAAGACTAGTTAGGTACGCAGGAGCTAAACCGTTAAGTGCCTTATAGGTAAGAAGTGCTATTTTGTAGCTGATGCGGAACCTAATAGGCAGCCAGTGCAGAGACTTTAAAATTGGGGTAATATGATCATATTTTCTTGACCTGGTAAGGACTCTAGCAGCTGCATTTTGGACTATCTGTAGCTTGTTTATTGAAGATGCAGGACAACCACCTAATAGTGCATTACAATAGTCCAGTCTAGAGCTCATGAATGCGTGAACTAGCTTTTCTGCATCAGAAACAGGTCACATGTTTCGCAGCTTGGCAATGTTTCTAAGATGGAAGAATGCTGTTTTTGTAACATGAGAAATATGATTTTCAAAAGACAAGTTGCTGTCTAATATAACACCCAGGCTTTTGACTGTAGTGGAAGTAACAGTACATCCGTCTAGTTGTAAATTGTAAGTCAAAAGATTCTGTGTATTGTTTTTAGGTCCAATAAGTAATATCTCTGTCTTATCTGAATTTAATAGCAGAAAATTGTTGGTCATCCAATCTTTTACATTTTTAACACACTCTGTTAACTTCGATAATTCAGAAGTGTCATCTGGTCTTGTTGAGATATATAGTTGAGTATCATCAGCATAACAATGGAAACTAGTCCCGTGTTTTCTAATAATATTACCAAGGGGCAGCATGTATATTGAAAATAGTAGAGGACCTAGAACAGATCCTTGTGGCACTCCATACTTTACTGGTGATAACTGAGATGACTCCCCATTTAAATAAACAAAGTGGTAGCGATCAGACAGGTAGGATCTAAACCATTTTAAAGCCTGCCCTTGGATACCTGCATAATTTTGTAGTCGATCTATTAGTATGTCATGATCTATAGTGTCAAACGCAGCACTAAGATCAAGTAAAACTAGCAGTGAGATGCAGCCTTGGTCTGACGCAAGAAGCAAGTCATTAGTGATTTTAACAAGTGCAGTTTCTGTGCTGTGATGGGGCCTGAAGCCTGACTGAAATTCTTCATAGATATTATTTTTTTGCAAGAATGAGCACAGTTGAGCACATATAACTTTCTCTAAAATTTTAGACATAAATGGAAGATTAGAAATGGGTCTATAATTTGCCAGTTCACTAGGGTCTAGCTGTGGTTTCTTAATAAGAGGCTTAATAACCGCCAGCTTGAATGGTTTAGGGACGTGACCTAAAGATAACGATGAGTTGATAATATTGAGAAGCGGTTCTTCTGCCACAGGTAACAATTCTTTTAGTAATTTAGTGGGTACGGGATCTAATAGGCATGTTGTTGGTTTAGACACAGTGATGAGTTTATTTAACTCTTCCTGTCCTATAGCGGTAAAGTACTGCAGTTTTTCTTTGGGTGCGACGAAAGAAGTTGACATATTAGATGCAGTATAATCTACATTGGTTATTGTATTTCTGATGTTATCTATTTTATCAGTGAAGAAATTCATAAAGTCATTGCTATTAAACTGTAAAGGAATATTTAGCTCAGGTGGCGTCTGGTTATTTGTTAATCTAGCCACTGTGCTAAATAAAAACCTTGGATTGTTTTGGTTATTTTCTATGAGTTCGCGGAAATGCTCAGCCCTGGCAGCTTTTAAAGCCTGTCTGTATCTGGACATACAGTTTTTCTATGCAATTCTAAAAACTTCCAAGTTAGTTTTTCTCCATTTGCGCTCAAGATCATTCACCTACAGGGTGACAGCGCAGTGTTTAAAAACAACAAAATAGGCTAGGGCTGGGTAAACAAAAATCGATTTTAATGAACCAATATCGATTCTTAAATCACAATCGATATCTTGGTCTATGCTGGTTTCAGTCGATTATTGGACAGTACATAGTGCGTCTTCCTTCCAGTAAATAGCAATGGGCTAGGCTTTGTGTTACTTTTGATATAAAACAAAGTCTCAGATTTCAAATTCTTTCAAGCATGCAAAAAATTGCAGTGTGCACATATTTTATCGAGGGCACAAAAACGTTTATTGTGTGCATGTAGAAGTTGATTTATTTATTATTTTAGGGACTTGTCACTTTGAGAAAATCAACGAAAAACCCCTGAGAAAATAAAAATATTTACAGATGACTGTACTATATAGCAAATATAAAGCTGAAAATAATGCTCTGTGAACCAGTTATCTTAAATATGGTCTGACAATCTACTGAGAGGTTTGGAAATTTGAGTCTGGAAAAGTATGGAAAGTTGAAATGGAAAATGTGTAGGAACCCTGTTAACTGCTTTTCTGACCAATGACTGTTCAGGAAACCTGTTTGTGAAGAATCATTATTCGTGTGGTTCATTAATAACATACTAACCATTTCTTGTTGTGCGTGTAGCTCCAGCTGAATTATCTGGGTAACTACGTGCCGACGGCGTGGACGTACGAACACGGATGTGGAATCTGTGACGATGATTTGCTGGATCTGAGCGATCTATCTGTGAGTGTCCGACACAAACACAAACACAATCACAACATAGTCAACATGAATCTGTCAAATCTGAGCTGTGTGCTTTAGGAGGATTTGATTGCATCCTGTATTGTTTGTGTGCGCTTGTGTGTATTTGTGTAGGAGGAGGAGATGCCGCTGGTGCACGTCGCTGTGTTCATTGAGCAGCCGACGCCGTTTCTGGAAGAATTTCTGGAGAGACTCGCAACTTTGAACTACCCGCACGCACGCATACGACTCTTCATACACAACAACGTACGTACACGATGACAGCAGTGGATATTTTAAACTGTTAAATTATTATATGTTGTTTTTATACAAAAGAATGTAAGTACACACTAAAGATTGACCAGTATTGATTTCTTTATAAGCAATATTGATACAGATAATTTGCATGTTTATGTGCCAGGTAACATATATGCAAAACCGATATGTGACCCTGGATGACAAAACCAGTCTTAAGTATCATGGGTATATTTGTAGCAATAGCCAAAAATACATTGTATGGGTGAAAATCAAAATGATTGATTTTTTTTTTTTTTTTTTCTTTTATGCCAAAAAAGCATAAGAAGTAAAAATCATGTTTCACAAAGATATTTATTAAGTTTCCTACCGTAAAAATATCAAAACTTAACTTAATTTTTGATTACTAATATGCGTTGCTCAGAACTTCATTTGGACAACTTTAAAGGTGATTTTTCTCAATATTTATTGTTACATTTTAATTATTAATTGTTACATTGTAAAGAATTTGTAAAGTTAAAATAGATTACATTTGATGGTTACAAATTGTATGAACCTTTAGAAACGGAAACAAAAAAACAGAATTTAGGAAAAAGTAAAATAAAATTAGAGGTGGAAAAACAGACCATAGGACCTTATTATTGCTACATTTTAATTAAATTGTAAACAGTTGTATAAATTCAGTTCATGGTTAAAAAGCAATAAACCTTTAAAACCAGAAACTTTGAATTTAAATTGAAAACACAGAAATTGGAATTTAGGGCAAAAACAGATTTCGTAGGGCCTTATTATTGTTACATTTCAATAACTTATTTCTAGTTAAAATTAGGGCTGTCAGTCGATTAAAATTTTAATATGAAGATCATGTTCCAAGAAGATAGTTTGTAAATTGTAAATTTCCTACCATAAATGTATCAAAACTTAATTTTTGATTAGTAATATGCATTGCTAAGAACTTCATTTGGACAACTTTAAAGGTGATTTTTCTCAATATTTTGATTTGTTTGCACCCTCAGATTCCAGATGTTCAAATAGTTGTATCTCAGACCACAAATATTGTCCTAACAAACCATACATCAGTGGAAAGCTTATTTATTCAGCTTTCAGTGGAAAAAAATGAACCCTTATGACTGATTTTGTGGTCCAGGGTCACATATTTGTTTATTTTTGTTTTACTTCTGTTTTTGACACCGTTATAATAACATCACTGAACTGAACAAACCGTTTTATTTATAACCCTTGTTGTCAGTTTCTCTTTCATCTACAATTTAGTCATTTTAGAAAACAACAAAGTTAAAAAAAAAAAAAGTTTTTAAAGCTAGAAAGTTGGTATTTTTTCATGTTAAAATATTAAAATACTACATATTACAACAGTGAAAACATTGCATATTTTAATATAATTTATTTGTGGACCCAATATTACTAAACGGATATCTAATAATTGAAAAATGCTAAAATCGGATCGATCACTATCACACACACTCTCATTTGGCCCTTCATATGTGACGTGTGTAAGTTTCATGCTATCTGAGGTACATGTCCACACATGTGCTGGTGAAACACGGGATTCACATGTTCAGACGCGCACTAACCTTGTGTTGGCGTGCAGGTTGTGTATCACGAGCAGCACGTCGAGCGCTTCTGGACGCGTCATCGCTCGCTCTTCACTGGGGCGAGAATTGTTGGACCTGAGGAGAACCTCAAACAAGACCAGGCCAGAAATATGGCAGTGTAAGAACACACACACACCCTTGTGTTTGAGATGAACCGCCCTGATAATTGAGTGTGTGTGTTGAGTGAGCAGATCTTTCCCAGATTTCATTCAATGTGTGATTTTTTTTTTTTTTTTTTTTTTTTTTTTTTGTTTCAGGGAGGCATGTAAGAAGGATGTCTCCTGCGATTATTTCTTCAGCATCGACTCCGATGTTGCTCTGACCAATCCAGATGTTTTGCGGATCCTTATCGAGGAGAACAAGTGAGTGAACATGAGCAGACGTGCCACTCTGAGTCGTCTAATTCAACACAATCATGCAGAGTGATGTGGTTTTCTCAGTGATGACTTGGTTAAAAATGTTCATCAAATAAAAAACAGTAAAAGTAAAAAGTGTTTTACTACAAACTGCCAAAATAAGTTGAAAAAAATTAATGACACAAATGTATTGTGTTTCACAAAATAAAATATAATAGTTAATTTAGAAATTAAAACATTGATGTTTTAATTTATAAAAACATTGTATAAGAAAAACTCAGTGCCGCACTTTGACAAAAATTAAGTTCAGTTATTTATTGTAAAGGAATTTTTAGATTTCTGTATGTTTAGATTTTGAAAAAGCTCTTAAATTAAGGTTTTATGAATTCGTTTGATTTACCACCGTTTTTGTATGATGTATTAAATAATAATCCAGAAAATACTTTTTCATTTTATAGGACCCTTTTAATGCTACATTTTAATAAATCGTTGCATTGTAAAAAGTTGAAATAGATTATATTTGGTGGTTAAAATTGTATGAACCTTTAAAAACAGAAACAAAAAATCAAATGGAAAACACAGAATTTAAGAATATATTTGAGGTGGGAAAACAGATCGTAGGGCATTATAATTGCTACCTTTAATTTTTATTTATTTATTTATTTTTTTTTGGGCTATTTTATTAAATTGTAGTGTAAGTGTAATTTATGAGACTTGTATTTTAAATCCAATTTTTCTTTGTAAAAGGCAAAAAGTTGACCGTACTGATTTCAGTGTTAAAGGAGAAGTCCACTTCCAGAACAACAATTTACAGATAATGTACTCACCCCCTTGTCATCCAGGATGTTTATGTCTTTCTGTCTTCAGTTGTAAAGAAATTATGTTTTTTGAGAAAAGTATTTCAGGATTTTTCTTCATATAATGGAGTTCAATTGGTGCCCCGATTTTGAACTTCCAAAATGTAGTTTAAATGCAGCTTCAAAGGCTCTAAATGATCCCGGCCGAGGAAGAAGGGTCTTATCTAGCGAAACAATCAGTCATTTCTTTCGAAAAATAAAAATTAGTATACTTTTTAAGCACAAAAGCTTGTGTAGCACAGGCTCTGGGATGCACATCCACGGGTCGTTTTTGAATGATTTGTTCATTTTGAATGAATCTTTAATGTGACTCAGAAAGAACAAGTCGTCTCGGGGAGTGATTCGTTCAGTCACGCATGCTCAACGTCCTGTTAGGATCTGTACTGGAGTTCACCTGTTTCGAGTCTTCAGGTTTCTCGAGTCGTTCGTTCATCTTATGGGGCTGTCACGTGATGCTGATTTTGCTAAAATTAATGAAATGACTCGAAAAAAGATCCGTTCATTTTGCTGAACGAGACTCAAAGGTCAGAGTCGGTAAAATGATCTGAACTTCCCATCACTATGTCGAAAAACTTCATCTTATTTTCTCCTGCAACTTCAGACATCGTTGTACCGTTTTGTTTGTAAACAGCGTTTGACTTGCACTTTCTTAGTCTTTGCGCGTTCGCTTTGTAAACACTGGGTCTGTAGTTCTGTGTGACCTTTCAGTGTTTTTCAATAGTACATGGACGCGCATCCCAGAGCCTGTGCTACACCAGCTTTTGTGCTTAAAAAGTAAACAAATTTTTATTTTACGAAAAAAAAAAAAAAAATGACAGATCGTTTGGCTAGATGAGACCCTTCTTCCTCGGCTGGGATCGTTTAGAGCCTTTGAAGCCGCATTTAAACTACATTTTGGATTTTGTTCAAAATCGGGGGCACAATCGAAGTCCATTATATAAAGAAAAATCCTGAAATGTTTTCCTCAAAAACCACAATTTCTTTATGACTGAACACAGAAAGACATGAACATCTTGGATGACAAGGGGGTCAGTAAATTATTTGTGAATTGTTGTTCTGGAAGTGGACTTCTCCTTTAAGAGGAAAATGGTTTTCAAGGCTCTAATTTTGATTTCAGGAGTCAAACTGGATTCAGTCAGGAGTATGTTGTTTTTTTTATGTCTTTGATGTTATTTTATCATTAACATGGCTGTAAACCTAGACAAACATTATTCTTCACCTCTGCTGTTGACAGGGCTGTGATCGCGCCCATGCTGTCTCGACACGGGAAGCTTTGGTCGAACTTCTGGGGCGCTTTGAGTCCGGAGGGGTTTTATTCTCGCTCTGAGGATTACATCGACATCGTCCAGAGCAAGAGAGTGTGAGTCTCTTTCACTGTGTATGTGTGTTTCCAGTGTGTTGTTCTGTGTCCTGACGTCTCCTCCTGTCTTCCAGCGGCTTGTGGAACGTTCCCTACATCACTCAGGTCTACCTGATCCGCGGAGAGACTCTGCGGACGCGTCTGGCCGCCGTTTCGCTCTACCAGCAGGAGGGCTTGGATGCAGACATGAGCTTCTGCAAGAGCGTCCGTGATCAGGTGAGGGTGCATGAGAAATCACTTCTGTTTCTGCGTTGGATTCACTGATTTATGCAGTGAAAAACACGGGTGGAATTTTTGTGTTTCGTCCTGCAGGGCATCTTCATGTTCGTGTCCAACAGGGATGAGTTCGGCCGTCTGGTCTCGTCCACGAACTACAACATCAGTCGTCTTCATCCGGACATGTGGCAGATATTCGACAACCCAATAGTAAGAGATTCACACATGGAACACACATGTGCAGAGACGCACACGTGAGTGTGAGACTAACCCTGTGTTTGTGTGTGTTTAGGACTGGAGAGAGAAATATGTCCATGAGAATTATTCCAAGATTTTTGATGACAATGCGAACGTCGTTGAGCAGGTGAGATTAAACCTCTGATGTGACGCTTTGTGCTCTTTAAACCATTTAAAGCCACTGTATCATATTTGATTTTTGAAATAAGGCTGTAAATGATTAAAACTTCTCTGTTAAACCTGTTTCACACTCAATCTACTCCATGTTTTCTGTCGTCTTTATCAAGTCAAAGCTCTTTTAGTGTAATTGTACAAATGTCCACCTTCAGCTGATTCTTCATGTTTCTTTTTGCTGTCAAATTTTGATTTTTATCAAGTAAACGTCAGAATAATTGTAGTTATATTTCCGGTTAAACACTTACTGGACTGAGGCAGCTTGGCTTTACTTGATTCTCCATGAGTCATTTTTTAGAAAAATTTGTGAGTCTCAAATCTGATCGTTGGGATCTTTTGAGGAACGTTTGTTTCCAAAAACTTTACTTTCACTGTTCCTCAGTGGAGGAATGATCTTCACAAGCCGTTGGGAAAATCAAATGAACAAATAGGAAATGTATTTGTTCATCTCTCAATCATCATTGAATGCATTGCATTATATGTTTGGATCATTTCAATCTCATCTTACTAACACATATTATTGGAGATATAGAGTGAACACTGATAGCAGCACAAAGCCAGTCTTAAGTAGCAGTAGCTAAAAATACATTGTATGGGTCAGAATGATCAATTTTTCTTTTATGCCAAGAATTATTAGGATATTAAGTAAATCCTAATAATTTTGTAAATGTCCTACCGTAAATATATCAAAACTTCATTTTTGATTAGTAATATGCATTGCTAAGAACTTCATTTGGACAACTTTAAAGGTGAAGTCCAATTCCAGAACAAAAATTACAAATAATGTTCTCACCCCCTTGTCATCCATGATGTTCATGTCTTTCTTTCTTCATTAAGAAATTATGTTGTTGAGGAAAACATTTCAGCATTTTTCTCCATATAATGGACTGATATGGGGCCCCAAGATTGAACTTCCAAAATGCAGTTTAAATGCAGCTTCAAACGATCACAAATGTGGTTGTAAACGATCCCAGCCGAGGAAGAAGGGTCTTATCTAGCGAAACGATCGATTATTTTCATAATAATAAAACAATTTCTATAGTTTTTAATGTCAAACGCTCGTCTTGTCTTACTCTGCCTGAACTCTGTTTTTGTTCCGGTTCATGACAGTTAGTGTATGTGGAAAAACTCCCATCTCATGTTCTCCCTCAACTTCAAAATCGTCCTATATCACTGTTTTACCTTTTTTGTTAAGGGTGTTTGATCTTCTTTGCATGTTCACTTTGCAAACACTGTGTCTGTTCTTCTGCAGCGATGTAGGATGATTTTGAAATGATTTTTGAAGTTGAGGGAGAAAATACGATTGGAGTTTTTCGACATACACTAACTGTCTTGAGTCAGAATACACAAGCGTTTAAGATTATAAAGTATTTAAATTGTATTTTTTATTTTTTTAATGAAAATAACCAATTGTTTCGCTAGATAAGACCCTTCTTCCTCGGCTGGGATCATTTACAACCGCATTTGGGATCACTTGAAGCTGCATTTAAACTGTATTTTGAAAGTTAAAAATCGGGGCACCATATCAGTCCATTATATGGAGAAAAATGCTGAAATGTTTTCCTTAAAAAACATAATTTCTTTACGACTGAAGAAAGAAAGACATGAACATCTTGGATGACGAAGGGGTGAGTACATTATATGTACATTTTTGTTCTGGAAGTGGATGATTTTTCAAAGCATTTTGATTGATTTATTTATTTTTTGCACCCTCAGATTCCAGATTTTCAAACATTCCAAAGATTGTCTATCATAACAAAGCTTATTTGTTCAGCTTTCAGATAGATACAGATTTCAATCTCAAAATATTGACCCTTATGACTGGTTTTGTGGTCCAGGGTCACATTTAGATCAATTTACATTAGTATCTGCTGTACTTTAATAAAGATTGCAGTGATTTACATTATAAATCAGAAATATCAGCATCTGCTCCAAATTGCATATTTTTGAGTCTCAGAATAAAATGTACCTCTTTTACTCCATATTCTCATTATATCAACTGAGCTATAATACTTAATTTTCTTAATTTTTATAACACTTAATTTTCAGCGATATCGTTGACTTGATTGCACAGATACTGTTTGAACTGAGCTGGATGATGACATCACTGAATCAATGTTGAACTGCCTTTAACTGAAAATGGAGTGTTTACTGTTGCCCTTTTGCATTATTGACACTGTTTTCCTATTTAATACTGTAAAGCTGCTTTGACACAATATGTTTTGTTAGAAGCGCTATATAAATAAAGGTGACTTGACTATAAAAAGCCTAATGATCAAATATGATACAAACATAAAACACATATGCTAACTTTGCTTTAGATTGTCTTTTATTTTTTGAAGGATTAATAAATTGTTGTATTTGAAAATATTAGTTTTTTTCATTAGTCTATTTCATATACTTTCATTAACTGTAATTTTGTGTGTGTTTCAGCCCTGTCCAGACGTCTACTGGTTCCCAGCATTCTCTGACAGAATGTGTGATGAGCTTGTTGAGACCATGGAGGATTTCGGCGAATGGTCTGGAGGAAGACACAGGGTCTGTGTGTGTGTGTGTGTGTGTGTGTGTGTGTACTTGTTTTTGCTACATTGTGGGGACCAAATGTCCCCACAAGGATAGTAAGACCTGAAATTTTTGACACTGTAGGGACTGGCCTGCGGTCTGAAAGTGTAACGATGCAAACATGTTTTCTGTGAGGGCTAGGTTTAGGGTTAGGATTGGGTTAGGGGATACACAATATCATTTGGTCAGTATAAAATCTATAGAAGTCTGTGGAAAGTCCCCACAATTCACAAAAACAAACATGTGTGTGTGCATGTGTGTTTGTGTGTGAGTAAAGCAGCAGCTCATGTGTGTGTGTTTCTCTCTCAGGATGAACGGTTAGCTGGAGGTTATGAGAACGTTCCGACAGTCGATATTCACATGAATCAGATCCAGTATGAGAAAGAGTGGCTGAAGTTCCTCAAAGACTACATCGTTCCTGTGACGGAGAAACTCTACCCAGGATACTATCCGAAGGTGAGACGCACAGACCATTAACACTCGGCTATATGACATTTCAGTGTAAATTTACACCACCGTTTAACACTTTGGAATAGTTATGATTTTTTGGTGTTACTAAAAGACGTCTCTTCTGCTCACCAAAGCTGCGTTTATTTGATCAAAATACAGTTAAAATTGTGAAATATTATTGCAGTTTAAAATAGCTGTTTTCTATGTGAATATCTGTTAAACTTTAATTTATTTCTGAATTTTCAGCATCATTACTCCAGTCTTCAGTGTCACATGATCCTTCAGAAATCATTCTAATATGCTGATTTGCTGCTCAACAAACATTTCTGATCATTATCAATGAATGTGTATATATCAAAATATGTGTTTCTGAAAACACTTATGTTACAAAAAATGTCTATTTCAAATAAATGCTGTTCTTTTGAACTTTCATTTCATCAATTGCTGAAAAAATGTAAGACTTTCCCACACAAATATTGTGCAGCACAACTGTTTTCAACATTGCTAATAATCATAAATGTTTGTTGAGCAGCAAATCAGCGTATTAGAATGATTTCTGAAGGATCATGTGACACTGAAGACTGGGGTAATGATGCTGAAAATTCAGCTGCACATCACAGAAATAAATTACAGTTTAACACATATTCACATAGAAAACAGCTGTTTTAAATTCTAATAATATTTCACAATTTTTACTGTATTTTGATCAAATAAACAGAAGAGGCTTTTCACTAACATTAAATCCTATTAACCCATTTAATTAAAAAAAAGTTTTTCATTTATAAAGTTTTAAAAACCTTACTAACTGACGTTTTAGTGCACATCCTGCAAATATGAAAAAAGGGTTTAAATTAAATATGTGCAGTTTCACATGATTAGTGCCAATTTTCACATAACCAGAGCAGTGTATTTCCTGTTTGTACCTTGAGAAGATGATGATTGCATCAAAGCTCCAAAATGAAAGGCTAGTAAAGTGTTAACATAAAGATTTTTGGTGCACATTAGACATTTAAGGTGTCTAGTATCAATATATGAATTCACATATTTAGTTTTGTTGGGTGTGGTCATAGAATGAGTAAACGGTGACGGTGGGAGAACAGTGAACTTTATTTATACAATATAAATCCAATTGCAGTTGTTAGTGAAAATTACATAAAATGTTGCAATGTCAAAACTAAAAACAATGTTACACTAAATTAAAAATTCAAATGTTACAAAACATTTACAATATTGATGTTGTAATACTGACAGCACTAATATAAAAATTCAATGTTATATTTTACAAAAAAGTATCAATTTGGAAATACGTTTGGTCTATAATCTCAATGTTTCTATCAATGTTGTATAAGGGTTTTTTATGCATAATAGTAACCCAAAATGTGATCAAAGAGTAAAATAGCTGGGCTAAGATATATAACACCATAAACGACCATACAAAAACAATTTTTCATACACTTTTCCAAAAAAAAAAATTTAAAAAAATAATTATTGATTATTTCAATATTTGGATATTTTCAATACCTGAGCAGCACAAACGTGTGTGTGTGTGTGTGTGTACAGGCTCAGGCTGTGATGAATTTTGTAGTTCGTTATCGTCCTGATGAGCAGCCGTCACTCCGTCCACATCACGATTCCTCCACGTTCACCATCAACATCGCGCTCAACAGAAAAAACATTGATTATGAGGTAAATAGACTGTCTTTGTCTTTGTTGTGTGTTTATTTAGTGTCTCTACCCATGAACACATAATACACCTGTGTGTGTGTGTGTGTGTGTGTGTGTGTGTGTATCAGGGTGGAGGCTGTCGGTTTCTGCGTTACGACTGTAAGGTTGAGTCTCCCAGGAAGGGCTGGTCGTTCATGCATCCGGGCCGTTTGACGCACTATCACGAGGGGCTTCCCGTCACACAAGGAACACGATACATCATGGTGTCATTTGTTGACCCTTGAACTCTGTCTCTGTCTGTGTGTGTGTTTGTGTGTGTGTGTATTTGTTTGTTTGTTTCTCTGTAAATTAACAAATGAGATGTTACATATGAACGTCACAGACGTCCTGAGGTCAGACATTCACTCCTTCAACACAAATCAACTTTAAAGCTTGATGAAAAGAGTATTTTTACTTGATTTTAATAGAATAATCGAATCACAGATGTTTTTTTAAAAGAGCATTAGTGCTGAATTAGCTTTTGTACTCAAGCTTTGTACAAACCGCTTTAAATTATTTGTTGCCTTTTGAAAATAAAGCTTGGAAACAAAAGCTCTTATTCTGTCTCTCATCTTATTATGAAATGTGAACTTTTCCCTCCTATTTAGGTAAACAGTGCAGCTGATCCAAGGTAAGAAAATTCACCCAGAAATCCTCATGAAATGAATGATTGCGTGTTAACCTTCACCTGAGATTTGAAGCCAAATTACAGGAGGATGACAGCATCATTGTTATTTTTACGCAGAGATTGGTAGCTCTATTAGTAAAATCTGCTGACTTAAAAAAAAAATACTTGAATTATTAAAAGACAATGTATCTATGAAATAAGTGTTTAATTTTGTCAATAAGCACATATCTTTTCAAGCTAAATTAACACTGCTTATGTAGCTCCAGGCCTTTTTAGTGCTGGTTTAAACATTACAATGATCATGGTAACTTTAAAATATTTATTACTATATATACTGATAAATGTAAGTTTGACTTCAATGGTATGAGATGACTGGATGATTTCAACTGATTCCTACTGAACTTTCAGCAACTGAATTGCAGCTCAAACTATTTCAAATAGTGAATTAAGCTGCAAACTCCATCATAATGCACAATGTTTCCATCTAACATGTATTTTGAGCTGCAGCTCGTCATATTAATGCAGTGTTTCACTAGTTAGCAGTAAACCGGTTACCACACCTCAATATGGAGCAGATTTGTGTTGGATGTTATATTTGGAAAGGAAATGTTTTAGTTTTAAATCTTACTTTATTCGCATATTGTAGTTCAAGTCATAAAACTAGCAAGGTAAGCCAGTAGTAGTGCTGACGATGTCGTGTAAACATGACTGAAGACGCGGAAAGCAGAGCAACAGACGAACCGAATCAACTGAGTGAGTCATTTACGCTGGAACCGCTCCGATTGAGTCAAACTTGTGACTTACTTGCAGAAGCGATTCACTAGCATGAACCAGATCAAATTAAAAGAGACATTCATTTTCGATTTTCGACATCGCTTCTAATGACTGTAAAAAAAGGCACGTATAGTGGTTGGTGAAACGGAGCTTTTCAAAACTCCGAATCAGGTAAATCATTGCGTCGCTAAATGATTCAGTGTTTCGAAACGCACCATTCACATCGCGTGGCGCAAATCATTTGATTCAGATCAAATGAACAAGGACTTAAGTTCAAATCGCGAATCATACTTCGGAGCGGGTTGGTAAATCATTAAGAACTGATGATAAATGATTCATTATGGTTCGCGAATCATTATTCAGATCGGGACATAGGAGTTCGGATCGCGAATCATTTGACTTAGATCGGAACTTCGGATCGGGTTCGTGAATCATTTGATTCAGATGGAGATTTCGGAGGGAGCGCGGAACGCGAATCATTTGATTTAGATCGGAACTTCGGGTCGGGTTTGAATCATTTCGCGAATTAAATGTTTCACCATTTGCGATCCGAGTTCTGATCTAAAATGATGGTTTGCGAATCATTGTTCAGATCGGGACTTTGGAGCACCGATCGCGAATCATTTGATTTAGATCGGAACTTCGGGTCGGGTTTGTGAATCATTTCTCAAATTAATTGATTCGTGATCCGAGTCCTGATCTAAAATGATGGTTTGCGAATCATTATTCAGATCGGGACTTTAGAGCACCAGTTGCGAATCATTTGATTTAGATCGGAACTTCGGGTCGGGTTTGAATCATTTCGCGAATTAAATGTTTCACCATTTGCGATCCGAGTTCTGATCTAAAATGATGGTTTGCAAATCATTGTTAAGATCGGGACTTTGGAGCACCGATCGCGAATCATTTGATTTAGATCGGAACTTCAGAGCGGGTTTGCGAATCATTTCTCAAATTGAATGATTCGCGATCCGAGTACTGATCTGAAATGATGGTTCGCGAATCATTGTTCAGATCGAGACTTTGGAGCGCGGATTGAGAATCATTTGATCGGAACTTAAGAGCAGATCGGGACTTTGGAGCGCGGATTGAGAATCATTTGATTTAGATCGGAATTTAAGAGCGGGTTTGCAAATAATTTCGCGAATTAAATGTTTCATGATCCGAGTCCTGATCTAAAATGATGGTTTGCGAATCATTGTTCAGATCGGGACTTTGGAGCACCGATCGCGAATCATTTGATTTAGATCGGAACTTCGGGTCGGGTTTGTGAATCATTTCTCAAATTAAATGATTCGCAATCCGCGATCCGAGTACTGATCTGAAATGATGGTTCGCGAATCATTTGATTCAGATCGGATCTTCCTGAGCGCGGATCGCGAATTATTTGATTCAGATCGGTATTTCGGTGCGGATTCGAATCATTTGATTTGGGACTTCGGAGTGGGCTTGCCATTTTCTGATTTTGCTGTAGTAAAATAGTGGTTTTACTATAATAAAGGTGTGGGGTTTTTTTGTATAACCACAATATAAGATGAATATAGAGATACAGTTTTTTAGGATGAACAGAGCTTTAGTTTCCATGTGTCTAAATAAAGAAAAGAGACTTTTTGTTTACATATGTGAAATTTAGCTAGCAGGAATATCAAATCAAGTTATATTTTTCTATATTCTCTTTCAAGTAGTAAAACAATACAACGAAAACATCTTTAAAATAGAAAGAAAAAAGGCCACTTACAAAATCCGATTACTAATGTCCCTAGAAATAATAATAATAATAATAATAATAATAATAATAATAATAATAAAATAAAAACGAGCGCTTTTAAATTGGTTCTGTTTTTTCCTATTTAACTCAAATCACACACACACACACACACACACACACACACACACACACACACACACACACACACATGTCTGGTTTATTATCTTTGTGGGGACTCTCCATAGGTGCAATGGTTTGTATACTGTCCACACTGTATTTTCTATCCCCTTACCCTAACCCTACCCCTAAACCTAACCCTTACAGAAAACTTTCTGCATTTTTACTTTCTCAAAAAATCTCATTCTGTATGATTTATAAGCTTTTGTACCCATGGGGACCACAAGCCGGTCCCCACAATGTCAAAAATTTCAGGTTTTACTATCCTTGTGGGGACATTTGGTCCCCACAATGTAGCAAAAACAAGTACACGCACACACATAGCTTATATATATAGTATTATTACACCATCTGTCATAATAAAGGGAGAATCGTATCCATTTTTTTAACATTTTGTATGGCCTTTTATTGGCCTTGATAACGGCTCGCATTCTTGCTGTCATTGTTTTTATGTACTTTTCAGTTGTTATTGACTTCCAAATAGTCTCTAGTTGTTCTCAAACACTTGCTATTGATTAAACCTTTGTGCAATCTATCTTTGACTCCCATTAAATCCCAACAATAATTATATTTTAGCTTTAGAAACAATACTGTGACTGAAGAGTTTATACATACTGGTGTGGATTGACCATTACAGAAACATTAAAATTATTTTGGCAATCATCAATAATACTTTTACTTCAGGGCAGCTATGGCACAAACCTTACATTGTGTGCAGGTCAAATAAATTTGTTAGCCACTGTATGTATGTATAGATGTTGTTGTGTCTGTAATAAGATCGATCACAAATATGATCCCTGCACGATCTAATCCAGTGTTTTATATATATATATATATATATATATATATATATTAGTCGAGTGCTATTATGACGACCGTACTAGTACTGTAGTAATGTAAAAAGGACGCCTCGGGGCGCAGGTTAGTAAGATTACTGACTGTATTTGTAGGATTACTGACTGTATCGTTTCTTATTACCACCTACTGCTGTAGATCTGCTGAAATAATTTACACACATATTAACCTAATATTTAATGTCAATGTATGTTTATTTGATGAGTAAACGTTTAATAACCTCATGCACTCACGCGGTCGTTGTAATTTTGCAAAATAAACACGTGCATGTCTTTACCCGAGACCGCGATCACCACCAATCTGTCTGGTTTATTGAGCAACAGTACCGGGTGATTGTGCTTCAGCGTTTATTTATTAAACCACACCTGTTCTTCGTTTTTTGTTTCTCCAAGCTTGATAATGTAATGTGATAAAGTTTCTCATTTCATCCGATGCCTGTGACTCACCGTCTCAAACACTGCGGTCAGGCCAGCCTCCACTTAGAAAAACACGCTCATTCTAGCTGCCACTTTATTTGCGCGCGCATATACTACGCGTTACGGTAATAGAGGAAAAGCGATCTTTGGCTTTCTTTTATTGAGCCAGTTACTCTGTCAATATTGAACGAATGAGTAAATTAAAACAAACAAACAAACAAAAGCAAACAAACAACTGTTTAAAAAAACAGTCTGATAACAAATTTTGCTCAAATGCTGAGTAATATTCAGTGTAGAATTTCCAAATAATATGAAAATAACTGATGAAAAATAACAAAATAAAAGCCTTTCATAAACGTGCAAATAACCATTTTTATATGTAAATTCACATTATTATTATTATTATTATAATTATAAATAAAACTCCCTGTTTCCATAAAATGTTTCACTTCAAATTAACAGTACACCACTCCAGAATGTCTTTCTCCCGATACCAGGACTGATATCGGGGGATAGTTTTGTTTTGTCTTTGAATTTGAATTTGAATAGCCCTAAAAAGGAAACTTCCTGATTGCACAGACCAGTTTCAATTCAGATTAACAGTCCACCAGCCCAGTGTGTCTCTCAGCCAATTTTAGGACTATCTGATGTAGCATTACATAATAAAAGCCCTCCAAAAATCATAAATAACAAGTCGTGTCTTTGAATTTGGAGAGCTCTAAAAAAAAAAAAAACTTCCTGATTGCACAGACCAGTTTCAATTCAGATTGGCAGTCCACCACCCCATTGTGACCCTCAGTCAGTTCCAGGACTACCTGATGTAGAATTGCATAATAAAAGCCCTCTAAAAACTCATATAAACCAGTTTTGTCTTTGATTTTGGAGAGCTCTTAAAAAAAAGAAACTCCCTCTTTGCACAGACCGCTTTCAACTCAGACTGACAATCCACCACCCCAGTGTGACCCTTTCAGGACTATCTGATGTAGAATTGCATAATAAAAGCCCTCTAAAAACTCATATTCTGCCTGTGATATTTGAATAGCTCTAAATAAAGAAACTCCCTGTCTCCACAGACCAGTTTCAATTCAGATTGACAATCCACTACCCTAGGGTGTCACTGGCAGTCCTGTCTTTAATTTGGAATAGCTCTAAATAGGGAAACTGTCAATCTGAATTGAAACATGGAGCTTTCCAAAATCAAAGACAAAACTGGTTATATATTAGTTTTAGAGGGCTTTTATTATGCAATTCTACATCAGATAGTCCTGAAACTGGCTGAGTGACACCTTGGGGTGGTGGACTGTCAATCTGAATTGAAATTGCTCTGTGCAATCACAGATTTTATTTTTCAAAGCTATCCAAATTCAAAGACACGACTTGCTATATATACGTTTTTGAAGGCTTTCATTATGTAATGCTATATCAGAGTCCTAAAACTAGCTAAGGGTCACACTGGACTGTCAATCTGAATTGAAACTGGTCTGTGCAAGTCTAATTTAAAGTGAAACATTTTGTGGAAATGGAGTTTTATTTATAATAATAATAATGTGAATTTGCACATCTATGAAAGGCTTTTATTTTGTTATTTCTCATCACTTTATTTTTATATTATTTGGAAATTCTACACTGAATATTACTCAAAATTTGAGCGACATTTGTCATCAAACCATTTTTTAAGCATTTGTTTTTGTTTGTTTGTTTGTTTTAATTTATTAATTCGTTCATTTAATATTGACAGAGTAACTGGCTCAATAAATGAAAGCCAAAGATCGCTTTTCCACTGATGTAGGTTTTTGCACACTATTACCGTAACCGTACCATAGATCCACGCACCACAAAATGAAGTGGCGGCTAGAATGACCGTGTTTTTCTAAGTGGAGTCTGGCCTGACCGCTGTTCAAAACCGGACTACCACGAAAACAATCCAACTCAATCCAGATCACCTGACTAATTCAAAACAGTAATGAGAGTAAAAATGAATCATGAAAATGAATCATGATATGTTCGTGAATCATCATATTCAAACTGCAAAACTGCGGCGCATCTCAAGAAGTAGATGTGCAGCTGGAGGTTGTAACGGACGATCAAGTCTCCGTCAGTTAAAGCAGTCCAGGAGAGATGAAGGTGCAGCTGGAGGTTGCAGAGAATGATGACATCTCAGTCTGTGAAGTGAAAGATTTGCAGTCTCACCAGTGCACCCAGCAGGACCTTCAGTGAAAGTGGACAATGATCAGACTGGTGAGAACAACAACAGCCTAACAGGTGAACACATGCATATATCATCTTCATATTTATTGGTGTGGTGGCTTGATGCTGTTTTCCTATTAAATGTGTTATTCTTCCACATCCTCTGACGCCCTAGTTTTCCAAGAGTAACACCATCTTAAGCTTTCAAGCTACTACCACCAAATTTGGCACTGACCTTTAGGCTGATCTGAATTTTGTTGCTTTATGTTTTCTTACTGATTCAACTTATGCTATTCCTGTAGCTGACTTTTAAACAAATGCAAACTCTGTTGGAGTTTGATTTGATTTCCATTTAGGTGGTGAAATTACATTTGCCAGTAATGACTTATGTAGAGTTTATCCACTCTGTCTATCGATCCACCAATATTGTTGGATACATGCTAGCAACAATGAGCAGAGGACTCATAGTTGTTGTAATGGTCTAATGTGGTTTCTTAGCAGTCAGATGAGGTCTAATGGGGTTTGATGTATCTTTCAAGTCACTTTAAACTTTCAGACAAGGCTTTGGTCAAGTTTGTCATCAAACTTTACTTATCTTGTTTGTTTTCTTATTTTTTCAGAATGCACCACTGGATGGAAGACCAAGAAAATGAGGTCAATCTTCCAGCCAATTTGTGCAGTTTTCCAAAGAAAAATGCCAAAGCCTGTTGAGCAACCTGAAGTGGATCTGCCTGATCCAGAGGATTTGTGTTTCCCAGATCCAGTTGCTCCCGAATCAGAACCTGAAATGGATCTGGTCGGTATCGAGCAACCATGTATCCCTGAACCTGAAGGGAATCTGGTTGCTTCTCCTGAGCCCAAACTGGATCTGGTTGATCCACAGGAATCACGTGTCAGCCAAACAGGTGAAGAGATGCAAATAGAAAGTTCTTCTTAAAATATGGATTAATTACTGATGTTTAATCTGGTTAGAGATGTTTCTAATACTGTATTGTTTGTTTTTCTACTCCTATCAGAAAGTACCAAAGAGATGACGATTAAGAAAGTTCCTGGCTTCATCGTAACCAGGAAAGTGCAATATACTACAGTCAGGACTGTGAAGAAAATGACTTCCTAATGACAGCCTGTTAAGCCTGAGATTGACCTGAAGGGTTCTGACCCACAACATGGTTGCTTCTTCTGAATGTGAATGGGATCTGGTTGATTTAGTGGAACTGTACACTCTGAGTCCAAGTGTTCGTAAGCCAGATCCTGAGGGGGATCTGGATGATTCAGTGGAATTGTGCGTCCTGGGTCCAAGCGTTCCTGAGCCGGAACCTGAAGAGGACCTGTTTTTTTCTACTGAACATGTATGGGATCTGGTTGACTCAGTGGAACTGTACGCCTCGGGTCCAGGTGTTTCTGAGCCGCACCCTGAGAAGGATTTGGATGATCCTCCTGAACGTGAATGGGATGCGGTTGATTCGGTGGAGCTGTACAGGACCCTGTGGACAAACATCCCTGAGCCTGAACCTGAAGAGGATCTGGTTAATTCAGTGGAATTGTGCGTCCCGGATCCAAGTGCTTCTGAGCCACGACCTGAATGGGATCTGGCTGCTCTGGAGGAACTGTGTGCACCTGAGCTTTCAAGGTTGGAAAACTACATCCCTCTAAATGTTTTCCAACTGGAGGATCGTTTGAAGAGATGTACACTGCACAAGCAAATATAATAGCATATACAATAATCTGTAAAACAAAAAAAAAGAGTGTAGATGAATAAGTGCATGGATGGAAACAAAATAAAAAAAAAAAATAGATAAATGGATATAGATATAAAAATGCGAGCAAAATGAAAAAATGACAAAAGTTTTATATATATATTTATTTATTAGAGTGTAGATGAATAAGTGCACGGATTAAAAAAATAGAGCAGATTAAAAAAACAAATAAATAAGGTAAAATAGCACAGATAAAATAGATATAGACAGATATAGATATAAATATGCAAGAAAAATAAAAGAAATGAAAAAATATGTATTTATTTGAGTGTAAATTAATAAGTGCAAAGATAAGAACGATAGAATGGATAGAAACAAAATAGAGCACAGATTAAACATAAATAAGTTAATATAGCACAGATAAAATATGGATATAAAAATGCAAGCAAAATAAAGAAATTCATTTATATGTATTTATTTCTCTGAGTGTAAATTAATAAGTGTGCGGACAGAAAGAAAATAGATATAAAATTGTGAGCAAAATGTATTGAAATAAAACAAAACAAAAAAAAAAAAACAGAGCACAGATAAATAAATTAAAATTAAATAGTAGAGATAAAATGTATATATAAAAGTTAAATAAAAATGATAATTCACAAACAGTTAAAATCAAATCTCTGCACATTGTTGAATAAAACCTAAAAATATCACATTTTATAAAATGTTGTTGTGGTCAGTGTTTCTGAATTCTGAAAATTTCAGTCGTGGCCTAATGGTTAATGGAGAGTCGGACTTGTAACCCGAAGGTTGTGGGTTCAAGTCTCAGTATTGGCAGGAATTGTAGTTGGGGGGAGTGAATCTCCTTCGCATAGGGTTGATCAGGTTGTTGATTGTGGCCTGTGGAATGTTGGTCCACTCCTCTTCAATGGCTGTGCGAAGTTGCTGATTATTGGCAGGAACTGGAACACGCTGTCGTATACGCTGATCCAGAGCATCCCAAACATGCTCAGTGGGTGACATGTCCAGTGAGTATGCTGGCCATGCAAGAACTGGGATGTTTCAGCTTCCAGGAAATTTGTACAGATCCTTGCATCCTTGGGGCTGTGCATTATCATGCTGCAACATGAGGTGATGGTCATGGATGAATGGCACAACAATGGGCCTCAGGATCTCGTCACGCTCAGGATCTCTATGCATTCAAAATGCTATCAATAAAATGCTCCTGTGTTCGTTGTCCATAACATACACCTGCCCATACCATAACCCCACTCGATCCACAACGTTGACATCAGCAAACCGCTCACCCACATGACGCCATACACGCTGTCTGCCATCTGCCCTGTACAGTGAAAACCGGGATTCATCCGTGAAGAGAACACCTCTCCAAAGTGCCAGACGCCATCGAATGTGAGCATTTGCCCACTCGAGTCGGTTACGACGATGAACTGCAGTCATCTCGAGACCCCGATGAGGACGACGAGCATGCAGATGAGCTTCCCTGAGATGGTTTCTGACAGTTTGTGCAGAAAGTCTTTGGTTATGCAAACCTATTGTTGCAGCAGCTGTCCGGGTGGCTGATTTCAGACGATCTTGGAGTTGAAGATGCTGGATGTGGAGGTCCTGGGCTGGTGTGGTTACACGTGGTCTGCGGTTGTGAGGCAGGTTGGATGTACTGCCAAATTCTCTGAAACGCCTTTGGAGACGGCTTATGGTAGAGAAATGAACATTCAGTTCACGGGCAACAGCTCTGGTGGACATTCCTGCAGTCAGCATGGCAATTGCACGCTCCCTCAAAACTTGCAACATCTGTGGCATTGTGCTGTGTGATAAAACTGCACATTTTAGACTGGCCTTTTATTGTGGCCAGCCTAAGGCACACCTGTGCAATAATCATGCTGTCTAATCAGCATCTTGATATGCCACACCTGTGAGGTGGATGGATTATCTCGGCAAAGGAGAAGTGCTCACGAACACAGATTTAGACAGATTTGTGAACAATATTTGAGAGAAATAGGCCTTTTGCGTACATAGAAAAAGTCTTAGATCTTTGAGTTCAGCTCATGGAAAATGGGGGCAAAAACAAAAGTGTTGCGTTTTGTTGTATCAGCAGGCAATGTTAATGTGCTATTTCCCGAGCAATTTCATACGGGGAATAATATTAATAAAGAACCAGAAAAACTTTAAATTTACATGGACAAACTTTTCATTGAAGCGTTACAGAGGCGCCAAAACAAATTGGATAAAAAAAGAGGAAAGGAGGAAACGTCAGAAGCAAAGACGAGAGAGAACCGGAGGAGCGTCAGAGGATGATTTTTAAACTAAGGGGATTTATTCGATTGCCCAGAAAACAAGAAGATATAAACAAGAGAATAATTAAATTGCTGAGAGAACTGATTGCTTTGAATGATTTTTATTCTGAATTAAATTCTGTTATGGATGATTTGGAATCATTAAGACTTCAAACCACTGCTCTCACCTCTAATGGTTATTAAATTGTAAAGTGTATATGAGAGGTGAGAGCAGCTTAAACCAAGTGTTGTTTTAATGAAGAAATGTATAGGAGATGCATTTGCAACATGGTTGCAGATGGACATCCTAAAAAAAGATGATTGCTTGTAATTTACTTTTCTTGGCTATAAAGATATGTTGCATTTAATTGCAGAAGTATGATATTGCAATATAGGAAAATGTGCTTTGCTTAAGATACTAAAAGTGTTATGAATGTTAATTAAGATAAGAATCGGCTTGTCTGATTGCAGCTGAAGATAATGTGTTTGTACGGTCTGAATTTGTGACACTGAGGGTGACGTTGCAGTTTTCCAGGTTGAACCTTGCAACATCTGAGCAAGTGTGAAACTGCACATATCATGTGTTTAGAAATTGCCATGGAGTTGCCCCCAAACAAAGAGTGATGTGTGTGTGTGTGTGTGTGTGTGTGTGTGTGTGTGTGTGTGTGTACTTGTTTTTGCTACATTGTGGCCTGCGGTCCCCACAATGTTAAAAAATGATTAAAAATAGTAAATGATGTTTATCTGAAAGTGTAACGATGCAAACATGTTTTCTGTGAGGGCTAGGTTTAGGGTTAGGATTAGGTTAGGGGATAGACAATATCATTTGGTCAGTATAAAATCTATAGAAGTCTATAGAAGACTTCTAGAAGTCTAGAAGTCTACCAAAAAGTATGATCATATTAGCCCGGTTCTGTCTACACTGCACTGGCTCCCTATTAAACATCGTATAGATTTTAAAATCTTGCTAATTACTTATAAAGCCCTGAATGGTTTAGCTCCTCAGTACCTGAGTGAGCTCTTATCGCATTATAGTCCCTCACGTCCGCTGCGTTCTCAAAACTCTGGCAATTTGATAATACCGAGAATATCAAAATCAACCGCGGGCGGCAGATCTTTTTCTTATTTAGCACCCAAACTCTGGAACAATCTACCCTACAATGTTCGGGACGCAGACACACTCTGTCAGTTTAAATCTAGATTAAAGACCCATCTCTTTAACCTTGCTTACACATAACAAATCCACATTCTTATAATTCAAATCCGTTAAAGGATTGTTAGGCTGCACTAATTAGGTCAACCGGAACCGGGAACACTTCCCATAACACCCGATGTACTCAGTGCATCATCAGAAGAATGGCATCCATGCTAATATTAGTCTCTCTCTTATTCCGAGGTCACATTAACCACCAGATCCAGTCCGTATCCAGATCAGATGGTCACTGCAGTCCCCCGGATCCAGTCCGAACCCAGCCCAGACGGTGGATCAGCACCTAGAGACGACCTCTACAGCCCTGAATGTCAGCGGAGTCCACATCAACTAGATGAGCCCCAGAGACGGATCCACATTAAAGACCACATCACCTAGACGGCTGTCGGCACAAGACCACGGGAACTTTGGCCAGAGGAGAACTGGCCCCCCGACTGAGCCTGGTTTCTCCCAAGGTTTTTTTCTCCATTTGTCACCGATGGAGTTTTGGTTCCTTGCCGCTGTCGCCTCTGGCTTGCTTAGTTGGGGACACTTTCTCTTAACACAATATTGCATTTTACTTTATTGTTTTTGATTAACTACCTTTACCTATAATGTGAGTGTTTAATGTTGCCTTTGGCATTGTTGATGTACTGTTTCCTATTTAATACTGTACAGCCGCCTTGTCACAATTCTGTATTGTTAAAGGCGGTATATAAATAAAGGTGACTTGACTTGACTTGACTTGACTTGACTATGGAAAGTCCCCACAATTCACAAAAACAAACATGTGTGTGTGTGTGTGTATGTACCAAATGTTTAACTTATTATATGGAAGTGCAATGAAGAGACATTGTGATGTTTATGGCAGACTATAAAATGCCAGTTTTTGATGTTCCTCCTTCCCACACTTCGGGTGAAGACTTTCTCACTGTTATTTTGAATTTATTGCTTATGAGTTGTTTTATTAAACCGAAACCATTTTAAATGGTGCTTCACTTTAACCTCTCTTAAAACAAGACTCGGAGTGATTTATTTCTTAGAACCTATATCTGAACCTGAAAGAATTCCTTTCAAGCCCCAAGTGACCGGACCTGGCTGATCTAGTCAGGACAACATCAGAGAATATTAAACGGTTGACTACGCACACAATCCATCAGGTGAGAGTCATCTCATTAACAATGGATTTAGCTTACTGTGATGGTTATAATGTGGTTTAGGTAGTTCAGCACCGAGGTGGAATATTCACTGAAAACATCACTGTTTATAATTTTGGTCAGTGTAGTTGGTTCAGGCGTGTTTGATCATGGTTGGAGCTGAATTCTGCAAAAAGGTAGATCTTCAGGAACAGG
The DNA here is from genome assembly GCF_022985175.1 of Labeo rohita. Taxonomy (NCBI): domain Eukaryota; kingdom Metazoa; phylum Chordata; class Actinopteri; order Cypriniformes; family Cyprinidae; genus Labeo; species Labeo rohita. Next base: position 47,427 of record NC_066891.1, on the reverse strand, counting down.
GCTGAGCATCAAGAGTCATCATGAGTAGTGATGAGGTTAATCAGATGAGAGGGGTGGAGTTATGGACAGGAGTGTGTGTGTGTGTGTCTGTGTGTCATTTTTATCTTCTCCATCTCACACAGACACTCGCTCCAGTATCGGTGTATCTGATAGTAATGACGCTTCTGCAGTGGATCTTCAGGCTGCTGATTGTCCTGATCGTCTTTCACAGTGTATGTGTGATATTTTATTACGCACTCGACACACACTTGTCCAGGTGAGCGCATGAACTCCAGTACTTAAGCTTCGTCTCTGAGTCACTGAGTTTTCCTTCTGAAAATCGAAATGTCATTTAATAATTGCTTAACTTTTAAGAAACAAGCTTGAGCTATAGGATTCAACAGAATGGAGTAGATTTAAATTTTTCATGACTCTAATTATTCTTCACTAGTCACTGTGAATGACTGTGTTCTGTTTGAGAAACGCAGTGTTTCATTTTAGATTTTCATTTTTTGTGGGGAAACGTCTGATATGATGAGATACAAATCTCTATGTATTTCATTGTTTAAATGTATGACAGAACAGAGCTAATAATCACAAATGCACTAATAATAACACCCAAGTGCATAAATGCAAACACATTTACTAAGTTGAAAACTGTCATAATTTTTTAAAATGTAATTTCTAAAGTCCAAAGTAATGTTCTAAGCTGCTTTCCTGTCCTGTTGCTCGAACAGTAGATCACAGCAACGTCACTGGGTTTGATTTCCTGGGTAAAGCTAGATCTGATAAAAATGTGTACACAGAACTTAGCGTGAATTCACACAGGTGTTCTAGCAGAGCTGAATCATGTTAATTATAAAAAGTATCCACTAACCACAGACAGGCACACAATGCTGTGTTCATTTACGACACACTTCAGCATTTCAAACCATAAAAACTACTTTAAATGTGTGCTTTTCTTTCTTACAGTCAGTGTCTGCCATGCAGACATTTTCATGACTTTTAAGTGTCCCGATACTTGTTCGGGTCGCTGTGCATCACATTCCTCTTGTTAGTTTATCTTAAGAAGGACTGGAGATGAACTTTTTAATTTCCCGGACTGCTGTGTTTTTGTACGCAAATGTTTGCTTTTTTCATGCAGTGATGATTTTGGGTGTGCTCGACGTCATTATAAATATAGCTTTGCTGTAAATTACATAATGTCCCCGCAAGCTTACGCAAGGGGATTTAAAAAGAATCACTCGGAGATACCGTGATAACGAGATGCGTACGTATGATAAAGTCTTTTATCTAATGCAGCAGAATATGATTTCTCTCTCTTTTTTCTCTTTCAGACAGGCGATGACGGACGCGCTTCAGCGGCTGCGCTGCGCAAAACTCAGACGCAAGTTCTCCGGCATCACGTCCGCCAAGAGGTGAAACCAGCGCTCTTCACGTGCTCTTTTCCATAAGGCGAAATTGAAGGAGGGCATAGCATGTAGACCTTGTTTATAGGTTCACTGGTTGACCACAGGTCATATTTAAATTATCTTGTAATTATTAAATTATCTTGCGTTCTCCACATTACATAAATGCAAATTATATAAACGCTACAGGAAGCATAGTTCAAAACCGCTAAAAAAAAAAAAAGTTTAATTACTTATTTTCTGAGATAAGTAAGCCCCTTTCACATAATCATAAAAATAAGTTGCAATAAAATTACCGGAACGACTTTAGCAAATACAAAAAATCGCTGTTCAAACAGGCACTGACATTTCTCTTTTTACCATTCATATAAAGCAGGGGTTCTCAACCTTTTTTACGCCGGGGCCAACCATGCCTGGCATTTGTTTTGCCTTTTTATTCTTCTACTGCATGTTATATATATAATATATATAAAAAACTCAAAATACAAACAAACCTTAAATTAAAGCTTACTTTAATACTTTTTAACTTAAAAGAAAACCCTCTGCTCAAGTCTAACTTTTTAACATATATACAGATTTAAAGCTCCTGAATTCTTTAATTCAGACATTCTTTACAACTCACTTACTTTTTCTTAAGTAAGTGAACCTGGGTGAGCATCCATTATAAAACACTCACAGGACATTCATTTTGACAACTATGCAAATGTTTTGAAATTTCACGCAAAAATACTAGGGATCAGAGCCACAAAAGCGCAAATAGTTTGTGAATCAATAGCGGACTTACGCGTGCCTAATGTGCGACTCTGATAAACGAGCGTCATACATTAGGCACGCGCACGTTCGTTACTATTACTCTGATCGTCTTTACCTTTACATTAGCGTGACGGTTTGTTTCATGCAGCCAAGAGATGAAGTAGAGACCTACACTCCCCCGGGAGGGGCAACACTTAATGGACGAGTGCGAGTGCGGGTGCGGGCAGGATGCAGAAGAATAAAATGATTCGCAAGAATCCCAAAATAGAAATATCTAAACATAAAATAAAAAAACAAACAAACATAAATTGTTATTCATCTACTGCACTAAAGCAACAAAAACAACTAATATAGCACAAAAATGATTAACAGGCGCAAGAATGGGCAGTTTCGATTTAAAACACGTGTTTGCAGCTTGAGCAATGTAGCAATCTGTTGATTTCTGGAACGCATTTGCCAATCAGAGGTGTTTAAGTTAGAATCCACTCACCGCTTGTAAGTTTTTGCACAGTGCTGAATGTTGCGTGCTCGCGAATCCTCTCATTACAACCCACGAAGTGTAGACATTGTGGAAGATTCATTGTGCGTATATTCATTGTGTTATAAGAGCTTTATGAGATCGCGATGAACTGAGATGTCAGCTTTAAGGAAGTGCTGTTTGCTCGCATTCTGCCATGCATGCACGCAGCAGCCGATGCTTGTTTTTCTATTAAGAAAAGCAGTGGTTTCTAAATGTTGATGCTTAGCCTAAATAACAAACATTTTATCGGGAGCGTTTATGCCGAGATCTTGTGGAAATTACGAGATGTTACAGAACTATTTCATGTACATTTAATCGATGTAGTGAAAAATGTTTACACAGGTTACTTTTATGCGGGCAGGAGCGGGACAAAACATGAATACCGCGGATGTGAGCGGGACGAAATAACATATCTCTGCGGGAGTGGGTGGGCCCGGACAGAATCTTGCGGAAGCGGGACTAAAACATGAGTCCCGTTCAGGTCTCTAAAATGAAGTTTGCGTGCAGCGGTGGAAGTTTTGAGCCGCCGTTCAGTCTGGATTTAACAGTGCGATGAGGCTTGCTGCGCCGAGTCCGATGCAGTCACAGTACAGGAGAGGCTGCGCTTTGATCATTTTAATTTAAAACATTAATAATTAAATTAAACAACTTTAGGGTAATATTTAAATGAATTTTAAGCTATCTCGCAGCCCACCGGTTGAGAATCCCTGATATAAAGCACCATTTACATCAGTTTAAAAAGGAAATAGAGCGCAGAAATGATAAAAAAAAAAAAAAAAAAAAAAAAAAAAAAAAAAAAACAAGAGCATGCAAAATAATCTAATATAGGGCACAGGCAAGAAATAATAAAATGATGGCACGGCACTGTATTAATTTGAAGGAATTTATTTTTTGAGCTCTGATTTATTGTTGTATTTTGAATTTTGCTCTTCATTGCGTTGTGTTTTAGGGTTAACGGAATATCCGTAAATTATTGGATAAAGTCCTGATAATGAGCTGTACCTTATTTATTTATTTATTTATTTATTCCAGATAAAGAAGTGAAAATAAAATAGCACAGATAAAATGTGTATAAAAGTGTGCGGAAAATAAATAATCATTCACAAATAGTTCAAATCAAACCTCTGCACACTGTGAATAAAATATTAAAAATGTAACATTTTATGAAGGATTGTTGTCTCTGTCAGTGTTTCTAATTTCTCAATTCCATCATTCCTTAATCAGCTTATGATGTTTGATGTAATAGTCATTTTCACACCAAACACCATATTTTCTAAAAACAAATACCAAGCTTATGTAGAAAATAAGAAGTGTGTTTTTACAAAGTAATAATGGATCAACAATCTGAAGCATTTTGACGCTTTTATTTGTCAACCTTATTTGTGCAATGTGGAAGGTTCCAGGATGTTCACGGTTCTTCACAGAACCACTGATGCCAATAAAGAACCTTGATTTTTAAGATGTTATTTGAATGTATTATCTTTATTCTAAACACCTAATCCAAGATTTTGTTCATCATTGTCAGAGTATAATTAATCGTACTTGAAACACACATCTCTGTAAATATTTGCTAAATGGGTATTAATCATATCTGTGCCGTTGTCCTGACATTTTATAGTCAGACTGTCCGCATGGCTCATTGTGTATGCGCATATCAATATTGCATATTTTTTGTCATTACTGTATTTGCATTACTGTAGGCCAGGGATCACCAAACTTGTTCCTGGAGGGCCGGTGTCCTGTAGAGTTTACCTCCAACTTTTCTCAACACACCTGCCTGGAAGTTTCAAGTATACCTAGTAAGAGCTTGATTAGCTGGTTCAGGTGTGTTTGATTAGGGTTGGAGCTAAACTCTCCAGGGACCAGGGGCGGATCTACTGGGGTGGCACGGGGTGGCAACTGCCACCCTAAGAAAAAGCTGTGCCACCCCACCTGCCACCCCAGAATTATCACAGAATAAATGTGAGCAGTGTTTCACGTGCTTCAGTCGCAGCGATGACAGCGTAACGCAAAATAATGGCAAAACCCACATCTTTCAATAAAATGTGCACGATAGTTGCACGTGCACGCAGCGCGCCCAGTGTATTCGACTTCATTAACAAATGACTCTTATGAACCGGTTCTTTTTGAGTCAGAAACACAAAGCGCGGCCCAGTTCATTAACGAATTATTTTACATTTGTCGTGAATCAGATAATTACTGCTTCTCGGCTAACTCAGAAGTCCTCTAAGAAATCTAATCCCGTCCGGATATGTCTGAGATTCATCGCGTAATTGTTTGCTGATCCGATTCTCTGACCGCTCGCACCACGTTCATCATGGATATACTGTAGGCCTTTTTGCCATATCCGACGAAACAGTATAATAGCATGAAATCAATAAGAAGATGCCGATTACGGAAACTAATAGCAGAGTTAGGTAAGCATCTGGTCGTATTGCAGTTTTCTCGATTGTTAACACAATTATGTTAGTTGGCTTATATTCCCAATCCATTCATTCAGTGCTAAAACAAGACACATTTCTCAAAAAGTTTAACAATAAGTTAAACATTAAGTAGCAAAACTGATGACACACCAATCAGAATCTCTGCATCCAACAACGGAGAGAGGAGAGAAATGAACGAATCATTTACATGGGAATTATACTACACATACAGTATAATTATAGTACAGTACCAGTATATTAGATGATGGAAATTTCACTATTCTATATGTACAGTAATCTGTAGTACATGTTGTACACCTTCAAAAGTCTGACTGTCAAATTTCATTTGTAACCATTTTTATGTGTAGTCTACTGCATTTTTGTAGAATTGAGAAATGACTACCCAGAGATATAGTCTTGTGTCAGGAGATCAAATAGTACTGTATACTCTAATGAAATTTAGCCAAATGTGCAGAGGATGCTGAATTTAATCTTTAAGTTTATTTTTTACTGTACTGTATTGTGGCACATAACAAATTCATATACAGTTCTTTGTTATTTGAACTTTGCTGCAAGATTACTTAACAGTAGTAAAAAGAAATTTTTCTTCCCCCCAAAAGTTAATTGCTGAATTAGCAATCTTTAAGTTAATTTATGTTGTATACTGTAATAAACATTGAGTTGCAAACTGTTGTTGCAGAAAGTGTTATTGATCTCATGAGTGTTCATTGGGCAGGAGAGTCATTGTTGTATTTGAATTGTGTGTATCATTTAAAAATACCTGTAGTAACTAGACTGAAACGTTTGAAAGACATATTTATGCTGGCTTGTCTTAAGACTTGTTTAAAAACATAAATAGTTTGGTCAGTTAGATGTTCTAGATGTTTGCTAAAGTGTTGCTAGTTGGTTGCTAGGATATTCTGGGTGGTTGCTAGGCTCTTGCTATGCTTTTGCTGGGGTGTTGCTAGATTGTATGGTTGATTGTGTGTCATGAGTGATTACAGACATTCCCACCTCTGGTTGATTTCTGAAAATCAAACACTGTTTCCAAAACTGATCCAGTTTCAGTGCTTTGATATTATAATGATTCTTTCTAATGTTAGGAAATTAACATGAAATCATCAACATTAACATCTTAAACTTGCACTAAAATGTGATTTATACCATCTAAGTAGTAATTTAACAGAATTGCATGTCTTCTTAGTGATGCAAGCTCAGAAACATTTACTGTATAACCTGTTGACTTTTTTTTTATATATATATATATATATATATATATTGTTTATTGACTTAATGTACATTGAAATGTTTTTTGAAATGCTACTGTTTAAACAGTATAGATGATTACTTAATGGTAATGCAGTATTTGTGAACACAACTGTTTATGTCAGACTATAAATCCCCAAAAACTATGCATGTGGTCTTTCTTTCATGTTGCCACCCCTCACAGACCCCATGCCACCCCTTTGCCACCCTAAAAATTATTTTCTAGATCCGCCCCTGGCAGGGACACCCGCCCTCCAGGACCGGGTCTGCTGACCCCTGCTGTAGGCATTGACCTTAATAAACCACAATCTGACAGGTAGCAATTTTCGTTGTCAAATTCTACTCCCTGTTGTTGTAATCATTGGCACAAATCATGCCCGAATAAACACGCTTAATCTAGTTCCAGTTTTTTAATCCGACTTCAAGCCGCATCCTGGAAATCCCTGTGGAAGACCAGTCAATTTATCTCTTTTTGAGACTGTTAACTTATTCCCATGTCATATGAAGTACTGTTATGATATCTTTATGACTGTTTTTGTGTATCTGAACAGACTTGTTTAGTATGAATTGTCATTGTATGGAAAAGAGTCTTCGGAATTTACTTGAACTAAAATTAACCTTGGCTTTACTACAGAAAGAAAAACAAACAAACACAAAAACATGTGTTTGTAGTAAAACAGTGTTTGTACAAATGGTAAACAATCCACTAAATGATGACTGAGTTGTTTCAAATGTCCCATGCTTTTCTTTGTCAATATAGACTAAACATGAAGAGTTTCACCCAGGAACTCAACGATTTCTTAAACTGTCCGTACAAACCGAACAAGACAAAGCAGGAGCTAAACAGGTGCGTGCACGTCTCCATCTACAGTAACATTCACGCTTTATTTGTTGGTTAATGGGTTATTAATTACACGTCTCATAAATGATGCCACAGCGTAGCCTAATGTCACAGCATTAGCTGATTTAGTAGTATTTGTCTTATTCCTGTTCCACAGAACGCTGCTGTATTCCCTCCAGATTGATGTCACTTCCTGTCTGGAGGATGATGTCGGCTTTTGTTAGTTAAATGGATTTAAACAGGAGACGAACAGGAGGGAAACTGATTCCAAATTAAAATAACGTTAAAAAAATGTTGAAACATTTAATTTGGTGACAAGAAGGGAAACATCTGGATTGTTTCTGAATGATTGTTGTTTAGTAGATTCATTCTGCTTATTAACTGAATAATTTCAGAGATATTCACAGCTTTTCACTCAACTGTAGTGTCTCATATTTTAACAGGAGTAATCTTATAGTGTTTAATGACATTATTATCGCTAAGGGTTTATTAAAAGCTGAATGCTTGTGAAATGAGTGCTGATATTCTCTCTGTGTGTGTGTGTGTTTATGGCAGAATGAGGCTGCAGTATTGCTGTAACGCCACAGGATCGTTATACTTCACCAAACGAAACACAGCCGTCAATCAGACCATCCCATATGAAACAAGCATAGTAAAAACATACAAAATGAATCCAGCCATTTACAGCATGCTGCCTGAGGTGTGTGTGTGTGTGTGTTTTGGCATTTATATGAAAATAATAGTACTGTATATCATATCAGTGTTGCTAAAACTATTCTACATTTCTAAAATATAGATATTAGATCAAAGATTTGAAAAATTAAAAAAAAAAAAAACAAAAAAAAACCTAATATTAGAAATGTTGCCTTGACAACTAATGGAAATAAGTATGTGTGTGTGTGTTCAGGATTTCCCCTGGAGCGGTCGTCGTTTGGGTCGGTGTGCTGTGGTCGGCAGTGGTGGGATTCTGAAGAACAGCAGCTGTGGACGTGAGATTGACAGCGCAGACTACATCATACGGTAAACGCATCCCATCATGCCTTGCTCCTCACTGTCCGCAGTCACGTGCTCAACCTAAGTGTTTTTATGACCAAAAAACAGTAATAATACAATAAAATAAAACAAATGCAGAAGATGCAGCGCTGAAAATGACATCGACGTGTCACGCTCTGAAAATGTCACATGATCTCCAGGAAGTTCTTTTTTGTACTTTGTAATTAAACATTTTTATTTTTATTTAATGTTTCTTGCCATTTCTTGTAATTACTTGTGGTCCCGTTATAGTTCACATTAATTAATGCATTAAGTAATGTTAAAATGGCCTATTGTAAATGCACTTTTATTTCAAAGTTCTTGCGATCAGCGATGAGGTACTAATAAGTGTCGTCACAATACCAAAATTTTGACTTCGATACAATACCTGACTAAAATATCACGATACTATGAAAAAAAAAACATTGAACAACAGGAAAAGTAACTGAATAATAGATCCATTATTCAGAGACCAGAGTTATTTTATCTATTAAAACAAAGCATTCCATCCCCCCTTTAAAAAAAATTTACAAACTAAAGAACAACTATAATAAAACAAAGAAACAAATAAAATAAAGAGGGCCCTATGAAATCTGTTTAATTTTTTCCCAAATGCCATTTTAATTTTTCTAGACTCTATTTTAATGGTTGCATTAAAAAGTATTTATCAAATATCATGTCTAACTAATTGAAATCATGAAACGTGCAGAATTTATTTAGTTATTTATTTTTTAAGTTACATGTTTTTAAGGCCCTGTGAAATGCGTTTTATTATTTTTCTCAAATTCAGTTTTGTTTGTGAATCTCTGTTTTCCATTAATTTTCTGGACTTTTGGACTGATTTTAATATTTTCATTACATTTTAATAATCAAAAGCATGTCTAATGAATTTATAAAGAATAATTAGATTTGATAAAGAATTAATTTATTATAGGATATTTCTTTCTTTCTTTCTTTTTTTTCCAGAAATACTGTGTTTGTGTATTTACAATTTTCTGGTAAATATTTTTTTCTGGTAAATATTCCTTAAACATTGTTTTAATATTATTATTATTATTATTATTATTATGAATAGTACTATCTTTACATTAAGTAATATATTAATATATTTCTGACTGTCAAACCAAACTTTTATTTTGACGGTTGCTGTGAAGACCTTTGGGGTCTTCATTATATGACAACAGTTTTCCGCAAAAGAGACGGTAAAATGCTCACAAAGTGACTCTCAGAGCAGTTCTAGAGATGATGTTCATGTGTTCATTTACTCGTATATTGAGGCGGCAGAGGCTGAAAACACCGCAAGCGTCACGTGTATGTGTGTAGTAAACAAAACTGCACATCTGCGCCAATCACTAACACAGACACAGAAATACGGCTCTTATTAAAATGCATTCTTAAAGTACCGGCACTAGTAAAATGCGTAATCGTACCGTTTTTAAAAGCAGGGTATCGCAATACTTTTTAAGTACCTGTATACCGTGCAACACTAGTACTTATATGTACTGTTTAAGGGTAGGTAAGGTACAAAGATGCCATCTTTTGCTTGTTGTAGGCCTTCTGTGTTAGGTCACGCAATTGTTGGATGGTCATGGAGCGAGGACAGGCCATGACGCTTAGATGACGACTGACTCCAGAGGGCAGATTTCTTAGGAAGAGGCTTTTGAAGTTCACATCCTCTTCAAGGTCAGATTTGTTGTGTGCACCAAAGCAGGCTTGACGGAGTCGGTTGTAGTAGGCTTGTCGAGTCTCTTGTCAACCTTGTTTGATTTCCAAGGCAGTTAACAGTCCATGCTCAGACTCTGGGTCTGTAAACTCTTTAATCAGGGCCTCACAAAGTAACCGGTAGTTTGACTTTGTGTTTCGTACCTCGGGACTTGACGTGGCTCTTAGGAGGTACAACCTGTCTCTGTCAGTCACGTGAGGTCTCATTTCCAGGTGAAAGTTGATTTCTTGCAGGTGGGCCTGGATGCCGTGGCCCTCTTTGGAGTTCGGGTTGAACTTGCTGATGTTGTTAGACAGCTTGTTGAGGTCTTTGATGGTCATTCCATGTGCAGCCCGAAGGTCTGCTTGGATGGGGTCTGTTCTTTCAGTGACAGGAAAGAGTTCTGTGGCGAAGGCAGGTAAGGTTTTGGGTTGTGGCTCTTCGCTTAGTTCTTAGACATGGGAGTCTGTTCTGCTCAGCAGTGGTGAGGCTGAGGGATGTTTCTCCCTTCTTGGCTCTAGTTTCAATTCATAAGCACGTTTGAGTTCTTTTCTGACCACGCAGAGCTTGTCGTTGGCATCATCTAAATGTTGGGTCAGATTGTCAATTTCAGTGCAATTTCAGTATTCTTGTCTTTGATGTCCTTCTTGAGTTTCTCTAGTAGCTGTTCGGCATACTGGTGTCCGTTTACCAGGTGTTTCTGGGCAGCCTTTGCTTGTTGGTCATGTTGAGCTGCTGCCAGGGCTGCTTGGAGCTTCTTAACTTGTTCCGTTGTTTCCGTTGTTTGTTCCAGTTGATCTTGAACTTTCACTTCCAGCTTGTCTATGTGGCGTCGAGCACGTGTCAGCTCCTCTTGAAGGTGGGTGATGTGCTGGTGAAGGAGGAAAGAAAAAGGTAAGATAAAGTGGAATAAAAAAATAACAAATGGCAAAATAATCAAAATGAAATAAAAATGAAATTAAATGAAGGAAGGAAGAAATCAATAAATAAAAATAGAGGCTAAGTGAGATGTTCAAGGGTTAAATCACTTTAGCTTTGCCCAAACACACTGTATACAACCACTAGATGTTAATGTTAACCACTAACCTTTGAGGCTAATTTTTAGCATAGACTGCAATGTAAACACAACAGTTTCGTTAGCTTAGCAACACCGTAGAGTGTGTTTACATATGACGTCGACATGATGCGCGTGCGCAGTTCAGAGTTGCTCCGGAAGTAGGTTTAGACTTCCAAGTCACGATCGTAACTATGGCAACCAAAACAAACTTTAGTGGACTAAGCACATGAACGTTGCATTGCAAGTACAGTTAAGCATGTTATAGGAAATGTCAGCTCATTTCAACAAATACCACTTTTAGTTGGTTCTTCGATGTGGTGCTTTAACTCTCAGTTGCTCCAGAGTTAGATTTAAAATGTATTCAAATAACAGCTTGGTGCTGCAATAGGGGAAACAAGGATATCGAGCTCAGTGGATCGTAGATCTACGTGCCAGTTTCTCTGGCAACGTAAACACAACACAACAGGTTTTCTTTGCTGTTGGTTTGAAGTTACATTTTTACTTGATCAAGCTTTTAAAACACTCCCATTCAAATCACACGCAGTGTAACACAAGATGTGTATTTTAAATTGACTTAGTGAACAGACGCAAACAGGCAAGCATTATTTTTAATGTTTAACCCAGGAAGTCGAATAACATGCAAATAACATTAAACTGGCAATGGAACGTGCACTAACAATCAAGCTATGAATAAAATGGCCTTAGAAGTAGACTGAGGAACACGCTCAAACTATTCTTAATCTGTTGATTTATTTCACTTTTAATTACTGCAGTTTAGCTCTGATCAGCTAACGAGATTCCCTGGTCGGGAGTATAGCTACTGAATGATGCTGGAACACGCAATGACATCAATTCAGCTATAAACAAGGCTTTATAGAAAATCAGGAACACGCTCAATTTTGACCTTATTGTACTATCTCAGATCTTACCTTTAAATTCTTTTATTGCAGTTTACAAGAGAGGCGCAAACTCGAGTTGCAGCCTTCTCTGCGATCATTCGAGCCAGCGTTCGTCATTCAAGCAGCCGCGCTGCATCCACAGCAATAGAAAAGATGAAATAACTTGGTTTATGCCTAAAAATTAGATTAAACTGCCTGCATTCTCCACCAATAATACTGTAAGTGATACAGGTCAGTTTAGCTCAAAAGGAATTATTTAAGATTTAATAGGTAATTTGAACAGAAACTCAGCCAGTGATTCATTGAGTGTGCCATATAACATTAACTCTGCAATGGATACTAATATTCAAAATATAGTGAAAACACCATTTATTAGCATGGTAACAAGGTCAGCAGTTTAAGACATTCATTTATAAGCACAAAACACAAGATACTTCTCTTTTCAATATGAATAAGAATTTATTGGATAAACCTAAGACATATAAACTAATCTAACACATAGACACACATTGACACATTCATACAGGTTGCAGAAAGATGAGAAAATGAGGAAAGAATGAGTTTAGAAGAGTGAAAATATGAAATCTCAAGTTTATAGCATATGTATATGCAATTGCTTAGACCTGAACAACCATCAATCATTGAATTAACCCTCGCATTGAGTTTCTCAATGAGGTTATTAAACTTTATATCAAATGCACCAGTTCAGCTAGAATCTGGAGGTTGTACTTGCCTTGACTTGTGTTAAGGGATTCCCTTCGATGACGTTGTTGCAGAAAGGGGGTTTCCCAAGGTTTTTGATTGGCTGGAAGTTCGTTGTCGTTCAAAGTGATGTCTTGGGCGTTGGCTGGAGGATGGAGTCGTGTAGGCTGGTTGAAGTTTTGAGGCAGGAACAAAGTCTGAGACACGGCTTAGTGGCAAAACTTAACTTAGAACACAAAACTCTCAACGGAAAGAAAAAGATTAAATTAAAAGAAAGAAATGTGACAATCTCCTCATGTTTTCATTTTCGAGTAGAACGTGGCATGCAAGCAAGGAAGCATTCAAAGAACACAAAAAACAACAGCAAAAATTATGGCTAAGAGCATGGCTAAAAACCCTTACTAAAAGCAAAATTTTATGGTGTCCTTTGGTTTTAAACTCAGCTTTGGACACATCCCAAAATGGTGTCTTGACCAATTAGATGTTGTCTTAACTTGGGATATTGCTATGTTTCTCCTCCCAAAACATAAATCAACACGTAATCTTATCAGTCACATGGTCAGAATTTTCCCTACTCTTGCAGAGTATAATTTGGCCATGATTTCTATAACATGAATATAATACATTTTACAAAGGATTGATCTGTGGAAACATGTTAAAAGCATGAATTTTCAAACTCAAACATACCAAACACAAATATAAACCCTTAAGCTATTTGATAGTTATTAAAAGAACATATGCAATGAGTGACTAGAACATAATAGACAAATGTGTGGGTAACATACCTGGTAGGGAGTTCTTTGGTGGTTGCTGTTGCATAGACATGAAAGTGGTTCTTGAGTTCATTTAGCAGTTTCTTAGTGAGCGACGGGTGACTTGTTGTTTGGAACCTCAGAGTTCTCAACAACAGTTGGCTGTGAGAGACTTGCTCATTCTGGGTAGTTGCTGAACAGGTGCTTGTCATCTCTGATATGGTGGTGTACCAGGTGATCGTCAGCCTTCCGTTCTGTCACTGGTCACAGCGAGCATAACTCATGTTTCAAGGCATTTGTGTTTAGCTGGTTTTCAAGGAACTCTTTTAGTTATTTCATGAGTTGTTCCATGCCTTCTGATGGTGAGCTGCATTGTTGTTGTGGATACTTAGCAGTGTGGATGTCTGAGTGGTGCTGATGTGGGTTTTGTCATCACTTACCCACACAAGTTGTTCTTGGATGAGTCAGACGATTGCCTCTGGATGTTAAGTTACATTTCTAGTTGTTCTGATCTCTTGTGTTCCTAAAGGAATGTGGCTTGTCCCATAGCTTTATGCAGCAGCTGGGCTGATAGTTGTCATTGACATGGGGGTCACGTTCTCTGTGCTTTTGCTGGAGGACTCTGGTGTTGTGATGCCACTGGGTGTCCTCCAGTGCAAGGCTTAAATCTTTGGTGAGAGAGTTCAAGAGTGTGGATGTTTTGTTACCTTTCCTTGAGGCCATCTTCTGCTTTGTTGTAGGCCTCCTGTGTTAGGTCACGCAATAGTTGGTTGGTCATGGAGTGAGGACAGGCCAGGACACCTAGATGACGACTAACTCCAGGGGCAGATTTCTTTTGAAGTTCACATCCTTGTCGGGCTTGTCAGAGTCAGTTGTATTAGGCTTATGGAGTCTCTTGTCGAGTAGATCGGGTCCACTCACAGGCTGTGTTGCTGTTATGCCTAACTTCGAGTAGTGCGTTGTTTATAGTAACACCAATAATCCTGCTGCCAAAACTGGTAACAGAGTATAACACAGCCCGTAACTCAACATGTCATGCTCACACAATTCTGTTGATGGCAGATGTTGTTTGTCCCCTTCCATTCCCATAAATGGTGGTCTCTCAAAGAGAATTTCAAATGGGCTCAGGTTTACCCTGGATCTCTTTCTCATTCTCATGTACAAGCACCTTAACCCATATTAATCTCGTTTCCTCACAACATTTGGCCAATTATTTTTTTTTATTTATTTTTTTTTTTTCAACTCTATCCCTAAAAACTGTCCCACTTGTTTTATTGCCTCATTTACAAAATGGGTTCCGTTGTCCTGAAATGATTTTCCGTGGAATTCCCCATCTCGGGACTATTTCAGTCAACAGAGCCTTCGCTATTGCTGCTGCTTGGGACATTTTTGTCCCCTTTTGCCACATTGTGAGTGTTACAAATAAAACACCTTTTACAAAAATTTTCTGCGAATGTTGTGAACCCCTTTGTAAACCACAGTTCTTTCATCTGTGCCACCATTCCCCCTTTCGATGTATGGTCCAAAGCTGCCGCGTCTGCTCTGGCGTTTCCTGTGGATACAGAATCTTTGGGCATCCATCTGACTTCTGAAAATTTTCTGTGTTTCCATAGTGCTCCAAAATCACGTGAAACTTCAAATGCGTAACACGAGTCAGTGTAATTGGAGTTTGCACACCTCTGTTAAAGCCACAAGCTCTGCTGCTTGTGCTGAATAGTTTGATGGCAGTGAGCCAGAGGCCACTATTTCAAATTCTGCTCTGCTGCTTGTGCTGAATAGTTTCAAAGTGGTATGTCTAAAAGATCTGGACATGGCGTACACACTTGATCGAGCACGGTCAAACAACAGTGATGTTCCTCCCCATCCTCCTCTGTCAGAAGGAGAGTGGCAGGATTCAAGGTTGTGCAGCGTTTAACAATTATGTTCAGCATATCGAGCAAGATCATGTGGTATCGTAACCAACAAGCTGTCGATAAGTGTGATTGTTTTTTGTTCTTGCAGGATCATGGACACTGCATGTGGCAACATCAATGTCAGGTCAGAGTACCCTACATATTTTCTAGATGCCATCACGGCCTTCTCAGCAGATGCCACCGCCCTCAGACACCGTGGAAGACCCGCTGCTACTGGATCTAACTTGCTAGAAAACTAGGCCACAGGTCGCAGTCTGTCTCCATGATGCTGTAAGAGAACAGAAGTCATAAACCCATTTTTCTCATCCGCCATCTGAACAAAATGCTTAGTTGGTACCCGCAGGCCTAAGGTTGGTGCCCAAGACAGCTGAACTTCACAATGTTCACAAATGCCTCCTCCGCCTCCTCTGTCCACTCAATTTTGTCATATGACCTCAACCCCTTCCCTAATGTTAGGGCTCTCAGAGGCTGCTCGAGAATTGCATATTTGGGAATAAATGTTCTGCAATATGAACACATTCCCAAAAATGACAATGTTTGTTTCTTTGTGATTGGTTTTGGTACATCTTTTAAGGCCTGAACTCTTTTGTCAGATAGGGGCTTGCTGACATGACCCAAAAATGTAACCTGTTGTTTTACAAACTGTAGTTTTGACAGGCTGACTTTGTGGCCCTCCTGAGCCAGATGCTTCAGGAGAGAGACAGTGTCAGCCACTCGTGTATTCATCTCTACTAATAAGGAACTAATAACCCTTCAACATATTGTAGCAAAGCAATTCCAGCTTCCAGATTCCCTACTTCATACCATGACTAATCCCTGGCCTTGGAAACAGAGGCACAGACTCTCCTGCTACTAGATAACTAGTAGCTAACTGCTACTAGATAAACTGCTACTATATACAACGGAAACTGTTTTTCTGTCAGCCTGACTGAAACCGCACACACATTTTCTGTCCAAAACATTTAAACACAGCTCAAAGTTTCACTCTTCACTCTTTTTTTTTTTTTTGTCCAGTTTTTCATTGGCTGTAGTTGCATTTCACTCCTTGCACAATTTCTGCCATTCAGAAACCAGCTTCGCAAGTGACACTCCCAGGTGCCAGGTTGATTTCCTCTTTCGTCGGGCTCTTTCAAGCCGCTGTGTTTGTTAAAGGTCTCCTACAGTCAATGATAATAGTTTTGAACAGACTCTTCTGTGTTCTGGCCCACATGCACTGGGAAAGCTATTTTTATAGCCTCAGGCAGCTCTGCAGCAGCTGTACAGTAGTTTGCGTTGGTTTCATCAGTCCAGCTACTGCTCACTCTGCGATAATCTTCTCCTCGCAGCTTCCCACTCACTTTATGCCAGTTCGAGGCCCCCAGCTTCACTCCTAGCAGCCTTCTCAGTTCATGCATGGTGGGGCTGAAGTCTTTGCAGAATGTGACCAGTTCAGTGGAGAATCTGCCTCCTCCGTATTTGGCAAATGGGCCATTGCCTCTTTCATGTCATTCACAGTCCAAGGTCTAAAGATCACATCATTGCCCTGTCAGGTCCTGAAACTTCGACCATCAGGGCTGTTATGCTCACATTTTCTTTCTTTACAGTGTTACTTGTCTTTCTTTTCTTTGATGGGGGAAGTCTGCAAGTCCTTTCCTCATCGACCTCTTTGTTGGGGGTTTCAGGAATCATTTCAGGGTCTTCTTCTTCTTGCCCTCCTGCTGCTACTGCCTGTGGATGCGGTGCTGTCAATATTGCTGACGGTACTGCCGGTCTCACTGGCAGTGCTGGTGGTCTTGCCGGTGGTGCTGTTGGTATCCACCTCCCTTATCCAACAATCCACTGTCTGCTCACATTTCTCACACATATGCTTCACACAACACCCTTTCTATTTCTTACTCCCTTCCTCAATTGACTCCTTTACCATCCCCAATCTTGTAACACTCAGTGTACCTTCTTCCGGAAAATCATTATATTTAACCAACATATCCATATCTTGCATGCATTTTTGGCCATAAAATTTTTCCCTTTGGTTAAATACTGGTG
>NC_066890.1:66668118-66722287 GCF_022985175.1 Labeo rohita | reverse complement strand
TTGAAACTGATGAAATTCATTATACAGTTCCTCGTGCCAATTTCTCAAAGCTACGATTAACACGACCCAGCATATCATAATCAAGTCTTCTATTTAAATCCCAATCACGAAACACTTCCTGTGAGATTTCATGGGGTAGATCTTCCTCTGCTTCTTCTGTCTCACAAAAACCTCACTTCATCCCACGCTTGTACTTGCGAGTCACTCCAGGCCGTTAATCCTGCTTCATTGTTGTCTTGTTCTGTAAAAACAAAAACAAAAAATAATAATCGTTTAGTAATTTATAAAAAGCAAACGTAAAATGTAATAATGAGATTTTTTGTTTTAATACATACCGTTATTCTCCAAAGTCCTGAAATGACTGGTACTAGGTGTGTCATCACACCCCGGATACCTCAACCGTTTCACACCACGAACCCCGGTGTAAGGGTCTTAAATCGGTGCCGGGTCCAGAATTGGCGTATTACTCGACCCTGAACCGCTCCTGATGCTTGCCGTGTGAACCCCTACCTCCGGGGCCGGTTCGTTGGTGTGGGTGGGTCGTGTGACATTGTCTGACGAGTGTTGTGATTCCGTGGTAACTACAACCTCTAGCAACGCCTCCTCTATAGGTAATACTACCACTTGGTCGTTAAAAGCGTTGCCCTCGCCTGTTAAATTTTGTAAAACACTTTATGAGGGATTGAAACTTTTAACACAGTTAGAAAAAAAAAAATAAAAATAAATAAATAACTCTATAGCGTACTGTTATTAACACCACCATCATCACAGTTATTAACACCACCGTCATCACCAAATGCCACTAGTTGCACTTCATCAGCTAGAAATATAAAATGATAACATAATATTATTATTATTATTACTATCATTATTATTATACATGAAATTACTTAATAGATAAAAGAGAAAAAAAAACGTACAGATCTGGTCAAGAATCTGCAGCAAACCGTCGTCAAATTTCCAAAATTGTCAAAAGTATCTAGAGACAACCACATTGTATTAAAGCAAACATTCACATTAAAATATATCCAAATAACTTGAGGAAGATTTTATTAACTAAAATGTAAAGGAATCGTACAAATGATTTTACCATTATAGTTTCATAGTTCTACCCTATATTTCGCTGGACACTCAAAGTTGCTCCTCCATATTTAAAGAACTAAAATGAATGGGATAAAGATTTAAAATAAAAGGAAAAGGGGTTTTGATTCCAAAAGCACTAAATGCATGCATTGATCTGTATTTTCTGTTGGGTTGGTCTTGAGGAGAACAGTGAATTCAGATTTTGATATTTAAAGTAGTGTTAGATGATAAAAGTGTTAAAAGAGAAGCGCGGGTAAGTCCTATAAGCAAAAGTCCTATAAGCAAAAGTCCTACAAGAGGTAGGCACTAAGTCCTGCAAGGGTTGTAGAAGCGTATCAGTGAAGACAGAGAACAAACTTGTAAGAGGTAAAGTAAACTAGAGGTAAGAGGTAAAGCAGATAAAGTTACAGAGGGCTGCACGAGTAGGCAAAAATCCTGCAGAGTACTGCTTTTTTACTGTGTTGAGGAAAAGTTTCAGTAAAAGAGTGAGGAGAACTGACAGGTCACTCAGGAAGAATGTAGTGAGTGTAGTCTGTGTAAATGTATGTGTCAATGTCCATGTCTATGTGAGTGATTGTAGTTGAAGGAGAAAATAAGCTCTGTATCTGGTGGACCAGAGAAGCGTGCCCCACCTGGACCATGACTTGAGTGTGGTCAGGTCGCAGAAATGGACGCAGCTAGTGTTACACCGGAGAGGAGTGAATGTGCAGAGCTCTAAATAATAAAGTGATTTGTATGAACTTTGTTATAAATGTGATACAAGATATGAACTTTGAAGATTTTTGTAGCAGGAGATCAATAATAAGAGAATCAGGTTGTAATCAAAAACAAGGCTGCAAAGGAAAGAAGATGGAGGAATGCACACTTCTGCATGGAGAAAGGCTGACTTAAAGCAGGAAAAGGTCAATCTTTCACTTTTCCTGGCATTTCCTGAGGATGAAGAGAACATCCTGAAATGCAAAACACTGGCAGAAAAGCCAGACTGAGAGGAGCCAGAGAAACAACAAAGACCATACACCACATCAGGCCATCACAGACTGACGACTCAGAGCAACAGCCAAACAGCTTCAACAGACTGATGATCTACACAGAACAATTTCCAAAACTTCCCATTGCGTGCACAGGTGCTGCATAGGTCAATAAGTAATCAAGATCTGATCAGAGTTTCTCTCACAACTGTTGCAATAACAAATGTGCCTAAGAAATACGCAGTTGCAGCAATCAGAGAAAAATGTATTTATTTATTATTTTTACAGTGTTGCTGAAAAGTAGTGCTGTCCATTGTGATTTTCACTTTGCTGCAACTTAAAATATCTAATCATTTCAAGTCATAATTTCTCATTGAACCAACATTCACTGATCATCATGGAGCAGGTGTGCATGTTTTGAATGTGTTCGATCTGAGCATTATTGGAAGTTGTATGTTGGGTCAATGTAATGGATTTCAGTTTAAATAATATTCTCTCATTTTATAGGTAGTATCAGATAGAAATACCTCCTTGAAGCAACAACTGCACAGGTTCACTTTTTACAGTGTAAGATGCATAATCATGATTTATGATTTATTACACATGATCATGATATTTTCTTTGTTCACTTTTTTGGACATGGAGGCGCCAGCGCGATGACTTGCATTTTTTTCAGTGGAAACTATTTAAAATATTCCATCATTTTTGCTCATAAAGGTAAGAGTAATACATCATTCGGGAACTGTAAAGGGTCTACTTGTATTTGTGTACACTTACAATTATATTTTATTTATAAAATAAAATAAAGAACACAAACATGATGCGCTTCCTGTCGTCTCAATAGGAGCACTTCACGAAAATAAACCGAAACACAGTGCATACATACCTCACAGACATGATAAATATGTCTATAGAAAGCTTTAAATTATTACTTAATGAAATGAAACAAATCGAAAACAAAAACTCTTTCATTATTTAATCTGTACAGATGCTCTTCTCTCTAAGGGCTGCAGGATCGTCTAAGGATCGTAAGGGCGAGTCAGGATCAGCAACCTTATGCCTGTG
Source organism: Labeo rohita (assembly GCF_022985175.1). NCBI lineage: Eukaryota > Metazoa > Chordata > Actinopteri > Cypriniformes > Cyprinidae > Labeo > Labeo rohita. Next base: position 66,719,171 of record NC_066890.1, on the reverse strand, counting down.
ACACTGACTTGATAGAGAATTCAAAATCTCCTTACTTTTTTTTTAAATTGGGCTGAAGCCCGGACCTAGGGGCATAAAAAAGGGGCCTGTCAGGCTCTTCATCAAACATGATGAAGTCATGAGAAGCTAATGCCTAATTAATGATGACTACTTTATTTGGATGTCAACAGATTTCACATGCTATGTGCTGTAATTGGCAAATGTTGGGGTCTGTCCATTTACCTATTTATTTTTTTGGTAAACAAAGAAAACATCATGACAATGTGTAATAAATCATAAATCATGATCATGTACCCATCTTAGTTAATGCCTTAATTAAAGTGTTGTTCATCCATGAAGTCATGAATGAAAAACTTTGAACTCATATTAGTTCCTGATAATTCATTACATATTAATGCATGGAGAATGAATTTATGCATGAATTCCTGGTAATTCATTTACCCTTACCGTAAAGTGTTACAGTTCTCGCAAGTATAGTATATTTATTTAGTAAACCATTATGAGCCCTCAGAACAGACTGAATTCTTTAGATTCCTTAGATTAAACAAGGATTTGAAAATTTCCCATAGATTGTGGTTTATTTTGACATGATAGATCAATTGATTCATTCAATGAGTGTATATGGATCATTTAGTCGAACTTTATTTAGGGTGTAATACTGTGGACAACATATATTTACCTGCTCATTATCTGCCGATTTTCTCTTCCTGTCGTATTTGTTTTAGGACTGTGGTCTTCACTGTTAGACCTTACCAGGCTTTTTACAGTAACATACTGTTGGCAGCTAGTTACTATAGGTATTTTACAGTATATTATTACAATGGCTGTTTGACGATACATCATTAAAAGGATCTATTAACTCACTTAAGTCACACAGTCTCAGATGAACATCAACTGTAAATAACAGATGAACACGTTAAATCTGTCAAGATCTCACCAGAGGACAATTAAACACAAACCCCATTAACATCTTCACTTACAGACACCACTTTCACTTTATTTCTGCCATCTGTCTAAGAGCTTATTGAGAATTAACAGTGGTTTGATTATGTTTTAAGTCGCCATTATTGTGATGCTTTAGTTGGACTCTTGACCCTTGACTGTCTTTTGCATTGCTATTTTTCTTTTTTGTAAAAAAAAGCAAGTGTTTTGTAAATAATGTTTGTGCAATGATGTTGGAAGAGAGTTGTAGCAGTGCTGCTTTATGCTCTTTTGGTGGCAAAAATTGCATCAGAAAGTAGTTAGTTTAAATAATAATAATATTAAAGAAAATATATTTCAAAATATGTTTGGTAAAGTTAATATAACTATTGTGACAGAAAGATCTCTGTAAAAGTTATTTTTTGGCTATTGAGACACTTATACACTTGACATACAAACCTCTTCAGTCTTGACAAACAATCATGGCTGAGTTTGGTACTATGCACCCAGTATGCATTGCAGCAAGAAGCTTTTCAGTTGACTGTCACCATTGTAGTGATGGGACGTTCTTGAACAATTCATTCATTTTGAACAAATCTTCAATGTGACTTGATAAGAATGAGTCATCTTGGAGAATGATTCGTTCAGTCACGCATGTGCAGCGTCCTCTTAGGTTCTGTGCTGGAATTAGTTCACCTGTTTCGAGTCTTTGAGTTTTTGGAGTCGTTCGTTCATCTTGTGGGGCTGTCACGTGATGAACGAATGACTCAAACCCGAAAGCTTGTCAGATAAGAGGTGAGGTGAGCTAATCATAGACTAAAAATCCAGGTAAACAATGAATTAATCTTTTGTTTCTTATAGCATTATAGTTTTGTCTTGTTTGTAGTGTGATTAACATTTGTGTAAGCAGTAGATGTGTTAGGGAAGATGAAATGAAATGAAATGAAATGAAATTTTCTAAATGACTCGAAAAAAGATTTGTTTTTGCTGAATGAGACTCAAAGGTCCGAGTTGGTACAATGATCTGAACTTCCCATCACTACACCATTGCTGATATTTATATGTGGATTGTTGATGTCTATGTGTATCCTTCTGATGCAGTAATTCATTATTTTATGTATATATTGTGCAAAGACAGTTAAAATCACAAGCATGTTTAGAGCACAATTGATTAACTAATTAATATTAAACAGCTCAGAGCCAACAGCACTTAAGTCTGTGTGACTTAAGTGAGTTAATAACATAGGTGGAAAGTCCAGGGGTCAGAAAGTAGAAGTCCTCAGAGAGTTAAAGTTAATGAGATAATTAAGTGATTATTGCATGTTGGCACCAATAGCCTTGTGGCCAGTGCATCAACATGCAGCGCCGTTGCGCTTCGGGCGTCCTGTGTTCGAGTCCCATCTCTTTCCCAATCCTGTACCCCCTCTCTCTCTCACTTCATTTCTTGTCTCACTCTACTGTCCTGTCAATAAAAAAAATATCACAAATTGATAGTAAAATTTTAGTCTTAAGTGTTTCAAAATTCTAAGAATAACGTAATTTTACTTTTATTCCTAGACTTACGAATAAGAGTGGTTCATAAAGGTTCCTAAGTGTTGAGACTAGGTCTTAGCTCCTAAATAATTTAAGACAGCTGGATAGGTCTCCTAGCCTAGTGAGGAGTAACAAGATGGCAGCAAAGAGGAGGAGACATACACTTTCCAGTGAAGATATGATGTATTGGAGTTATATGATGATACAGAGTTGATAAAATGATACAGGCTTGATCATGAAGCAATTTTTATTTATTTATTTATTTTTTTTGTAACTGACCAAGGAAGAAACTTAATAGCGTCTTCCACTCTACAAATCAATGCTCTAACTGCAGATATAAAGTAGCAATTAATTTTTTTTTTTTTTGGCTGTAAAATTGTAAAAATGCAGCAACGTACCAGTGATGACACAGTAAGCAGTGTCTTAAATATTGTGGCACTAACGCCACCAAACACAACAGTGCCCAAAAGTGATGTGTGGAGGGGTTTTTAATGACCTCACATTTCACTTAAACTATCAAAATTTGAAAGGGAAAAAAAAAAAAATCTGATCAGCGTTGCTTTCAATTGAAAGTAGCTAAAACAGTCGCATAATGTAGCTGATGAGGATGAGGACATAATAGTGAGTTTACAGATCTATATAAATATAAATATATCAGTGGGAGATTGTTGTAATCTAAATAAGGTTTGCCCAAAAATTTGATTTTGTTGCTAGGCTTTTGAATAAAGTCTCCAAAGGGGTGAGGAAGTCACTAAATCTAGTGACAAAATGACTAAACTGGCAACATTAACACTGACTACAACATAATCAGTTATAAATATTTTCTTGGTCCTATCTTTTGGGTTTTTTATATGCAAAATGACTAAATGTAATGTATTAGTGAAAATATTTTAATAGTGCAGCTGTTTCTTATATCAAAAGATGACTGGTGTACTCCCCTACTATTTAATGTATTTTACTTTTAGATTATAGGCTAGGATTAAGTTCCAAAGTGGCAAAACGTTGAAACATTGAGACCTATAGCCTAAATTAAAACCATTGACAGAAACAGTCGACTCATGCCTTTTCATTTCCATTTAAATCTTTCACAAGCACTCCTGTGCGTAATAAATAACTATGTTTTTCTACCTCCACGAGTGCCATCTGTTATGTTGCCCTGTTTATCTAAAAGTCAGAGGTGGAAAGTCCAGGGGTCAGAAAGTAAAAGTCCTGCCATATGTTTATTCCACCCATGAACTCAGCCAGCTGATGTCACCAGAGGCGTAACCAAAGCCCTTTTAGGATGGGACGTGTTTTACCGGGGGTCGTTATAGAAATTTGTGTTTCACAGACGTAATTTGTGTTTTTAATCCCGTCTGAATCTGCCATGTCTTTGTTTTTCTCACATAACCTCTGTAATAATTCCAGAGCAAATTACCTACTGTTAAATTACCGTAGATGCTCTTACTGTGCACATTTTTGATATGTTTGCCTCCCGGCAAAGAAATAAAAAATAACAATAATAAAATCAAGAGCTAGATCATGTAAACTGCTGTTATATTAGCGTCAGGTCAGATTACTCATGTTCATTTCTGCACTCAATACGTTAATTTAGAAAACTAGTCCCGTTCGATTAGGCCTCAAGTTATTCCTTTCAAGTCACAAGCAAGTCTCAGGTCAAATCCCATTTTCAAAGAGTTAACATTAATGTGACTAAATAAGTGACTAAATAAATGATAATTTGTGCATTAGTAATGAACACCTGCTGTTAACAATCAACATCACTGAAGAAAAGAGAACACACACACACACACACACACACAATGCCACCATAATTGTGGTCAAGGTTTGCTTTAGTTTGTGTCTTGACCCAGTTAGTATTTTGCTTCAAATGATGTAACTGCATTGCTGAGTCATTAACTTTAACTCTTTGAAGATTTGGTTCAGCGACTTCAGACTTGCTTGTAACTTGAAAGGAACAACTTGTTCCCACCTCTGCAGGAGGTAGAACTAATTAGTTAAACTTGCTGGCTGAGTTCATGACTGGAATAAATGCATGGCAGGACTATTACTTTCTGATCCCTGGACTTTCGACCTCTGCCAATGATAATATGTGAAATATGTGGAACCAAGTTATTCCTTTCAAGTCACAAGCAAGTCTCAAGTCAAATCTCAGGACCTCAAAGACTTAAAGTTGATGAGACAATTAAGTGACTAGTTAAATGATGATTGTGCATTAGTGATGAACACCTGCTGTTATTGAGAATTACAGAGGATCAGATGTTAATGTTTTAGTGGTTAAAAACTTTGCCACCATCATGGAGATCAGTGTTTGTTGTAGTTGTGCTCTTGACCTTTAATTTCCTGCATTAGATCTCTCTCTGGAACTCTGTATGTGTTGTTGTAAAGCTTTGTAAAAAGTTGTCATGAGCTGGCTTGATTACATCCAAATTAACTTTTTTCTTTTATATGTTACGTTTTGCATTGCCAAACCTATGAAACTACATCATACAAACACAGTGTTAAAGTAACTCTCCTGGGAGTTTATTAGACTCCACAATTAAGAGTGTTAAAAATAACACTGAGAAAGAGTTAAAGTTAATGAGATAATTAAGTGATGATTGACCATTATTGAAGACATCTGATATTAACAAGCAGAATAACCAAAGGAGCAAATCACATTTTATAGTCACCATTATAGCGGTCAGTGTTTGTGGATTGTGCATTACTTGGGCTCTTAACACTTACATTTTTAAAAGTAAATAATGATTATCTTGCATAATTAACATCAGAAATGATTTCTTATGAGCTGTTGTGATGAAGAAGAAAAAGAAGAAAAAAAAAAAATTCTGCATACATATTTTGTCCAGGCACACACAGACATCAAGAACCAGCATATGAATCTCAACAATGGTGACAAACGGCATATTCAGATAAACAGGTCAACTCTGAACAGCACAAAACAAGCTACTAAAAAGTCATATTAAAAACAGATTTGACCATCTAATTTTCACCAGTAAGAATAAAGTGTTTTAAAGCTTGTTGTTTTGCATAAAGTACCAGTTATATATGACATGAGAATAAGGCCTGCAAGAACATTTTAAGGAAAATATAATTATATTTTCATATATTTTATATTTTTCAATGATTGTTCAATGATTTTTTTTTGTTTTCCTCAAACCGTATAAAAACACCCCTGGCCAAATGCCCCCAAAAGGCCTCACTTCCTACTTTGATAATTACTGTAGTTACCATGTTCTGAACATCACATCCTTTCTTTTTTCCTCAGATGTAATCTATCATCTATGCATGCGTTCACGGTTCTTACTTGTGAATTCAGTTGACTGGAGAGATCATTTGTATCAATGAGTTGTCGACTCAGCTGCAATCGGATCATTCCAATTCGTGAATGAATCGTTTGGTGCGATCCGCGAATCAATTTAACAGGTTCATTGAAAAGAATCAGTTTGTTCATGAATCAGACACCGCTTCTGCGTCTCAGAGCATGTGATATATTATAAGGAGTAACAATATGTTTTATGAAATTTAGTGAAGTAAAAAAGTACGATCTTATGCTTTGGAATGTAGTGAAGTAAAAGTGAAAGTTACTCAAAATAAAACTATTCCAGCAAAGTACAGATACTTGAAAAATGTACTTAAGTACAGAAACAAAGTACAACTACTTCGTTACTGCCCACCACTGGTATTTTCTGAAAAATACCATTGTATTTAAAGGATATAATTTAAAGGAACCTGTAGGATTTACACATTTAATTTTGTAAATATTTTGCTGAGTCAGACAACAGCATTTTCACAGCAAAATATAAGTAGGCCAAACCATATATGTATACATTGCCTTAAACATATGTTTACTTTATCAGCAATACGGCATAAATTTTATTCATTTAAAACAATTAAAATGGCCTACTATGTGGCCACTGGAAAAGAAAAAATCTTCACCTGACTGAGATTTACAAAGAGATTTTTGTGCAGGTTCTGGCGTACACATGGTTTTATAAATCTGAACTTTTGTGCGCACGTACACTTTGAGGATAAAATCTACGAAAGTTTTATAAATGAGGCCCCTGACCACTAGACGAATTCACCATCATCAAAGACTAACCAAAACCATTTAATCTGACAGTTACAGCAGCCAAAAAATGTAGCATTATAAAATTAAGAGTCAAAACGCTGATAGCCACAATGATGTGGTCAAATGAAACATTTTCAATAAAACATCTAAACCTCTGTTAAATCTCAAAGAATTTTTGTCAAATCAAATCAAGTTAAACTGTAATATGTGAAGCTGGTAACGCTGTTTGTGGAGCTCTTTAATCATCCTCTGCTGTTTATTTCAGTTTGATCTAAGGCTAAGGCTGAATGTCAGTTGTAGTTTAATTTCTTGTTCTTTACTTGAGTGATTCTTCTTGTTAGCAGCAGCTGTTCATCATTGGCTCAATTCACTCATTAGTTTTCAGTTTGTCAGGTGGACAATATTAGTAAACTCATGTAGGAAATAGTGAATGAGGGTGTAGAGTATGATTGGAAACACAGCCTCTGCGTGTTGACTCGGAGTGTTGTTACCTCACAGTAGAGCAGAAGGATACTTTCTCAAAAAGAACAAATATTAGCCAGAATGCATTGTTTTTATACGGGATTTTACTGTTGTAATAATAATAATAATAAAAAAAAAACAACATTACTGTTAGAATATGGACGTTTTTTCACAGCAGTTTTTTACAGTGTGCCGATCTGCGAGCTCTTTTTTAGAGTGTCACCCCTTGCCACTGACTACCATCAGTCAGTTTTTTTTGGGGGGGGGGATATAAAAAATTTAAATCAAAGTGAAAAATAATAATAATAATAATAAAAATAATAATTAAGCAAAAGCACAAAGTCATACCTGAGTACTGATGTCTCTCTGTCTGTGTCCTCTTCCAGAGGTACAAGTAGCAAATGAAGGTTCTCTGCTGGTATTTATATAAACACATACAGGCTTGAAATCACACCAGAGCGGAAAAAAAGAGAGACACTTTCATTTTTTTTTTCTTATATGTCACGTGTCTTAAAGAAACAAAGACATTGTTTGATACTTGTTAAAAGACATTCCTGTTTGTGTTCTCTCTCCTTTTATCTACTATACTCCTCCCTATACCTCTTGTTTGTATTTATATTTAGTTTAAATAACAGGATGCATCGGGAAAGAAGCTATTCTTCTACTAGAATTGTTTTATTTATATTTAATTTTTATAAGGCACAACCTTTGTCTTGTATCCCAGTTAAAAAAAAAACTATCCCAGTTTTTTTTTTTTTTTTTCTAAGATTGTTTTCTAAGATTGCACATTATTGTATGTTCTGGTAATGTTTTCAGCGGCAAGTTTTATTTTAGTTCCCAGAATATTCTCCTAAAAGGTAGGATAACATTCTCTAAAAACATTCTACATATGTTTATTGATAACATTCACTATTAGACCTTACCAGGCTTTTTACAGTAACATACTAGCAACACTGTTGACAGCTATAGTTACTGTAGGTATTTTACAGTAAATTATTACAATGGCTGTTTGAAGATACATCATTAAAAAAATCTATTAACTCACTTAAGTCACAAAGTTTAAGATGAACATCAACTGTAAATAACAGATGAACACATTAAATCTGTCAAGATCTCACCAGAGGACAATTAAACACAAACACAATTAACATCTTGACTTATTACAGACACCACTTTAGCTTTATTTCTGTCATCTGTCTAACTTACTGAGAATTAACAGAGTTCTAGTTTACAGTGGTTTGATTATGTTTTAAGTCATCATTATTGTGATGCTTTAGTTGGACTTATGACCCTTGACAGTCTTTTGCATTGCTATGTAATTAATTGTATTAATGTTTTGTAATATATGTTTATGCAATGACATGGAAAGAGAATTGTGGAAATGCAGCTTTATGCTCTTTTGATGACAAAAGTTACACAGTGTATCTACACTGTTAAACCTACAAGACATTTTTACAGTAAAGTACTAGCAACACTTTTCCCAGATAGTTACTGTAGGTCACACATCTGCAAAAGATTTTATTGAGATTAGAAGTCACCATTAGTGTGATAAGTGTTACTTTTAGTTGTGCTGTTGGCTCTCAGCTTTGAATACTAATTCACAGGTTCACGCCCACAGATAATAAACTAAGTAAAGATTATGCGAATTTGGCGTGCTGTCTGGGAGAAGGCTCCGAGCTCAGTGCACTCCCACTGCCCGGGGAGAGGGGTCCGAGCTTGGCATTTGGCCCAAACCTAACAAGTGCTCCCCGATGGGGTGGAGGAGGAATGCTGAAAAGACTAGAGATAATGGAGGTAAGACTGCTTGGCTATTTATAGGGATTCTCTCTTGTGGTGCTCGGATAGGGAGTGAGATTGCTGATGGCGAATTGGCTGTGTTAATTATCTGTGCGAGCTTCTCCCGAAATTTGTTAATAAAACATCACTTCATGAGTTTGCGCCCACAGATAATAAACTAAGTAAAGGTTATGCAAATTTGGCGTGCTGTCCAGGAAAGGGCCAAAGGCTCAGGGTAGTCATCCCCGAGCCCGGTGCACTCCCCCTGCCCGGGGAGAGGGGTCCGAGCTCAGCACTTGGCCCGAACCTAACAAGCACTCCCCAAAAATGCTAATAATCGCAGGACAGCAGCCAGATAACCCCCCCAAAATTGCCTAGCTTGGGCTGCAGGGATGCAGGACGTAGTAGCGGTCATTGGGGGCATGGGCGAAAATACGGGAGAAGCACCTGTGGCCGCAGCTGCGGTAGAATATAGAAAAAACTCCGGCGGGAGTGGAAGTGTTGTGGCATTGGGGCGCTATGAGCGAGGCTCCTGTGGGAGTGGGCACTGCAGTGGGGAACAGAGAAAAAAGGCTCCTGCGGGAGCGGGCACTGCTGCAGCAGTGGAAACCTGAGAATGGAGCTCCTGCGGGAGCGGGCACTGCTGTGGCAGTGGAAACCTGAGAATGGAGCTCCTGTGGTAGCGGGCACTGCTGCGGCAGTGGAAACCTGAGAATGGAGCTCCTGTGGGAGCGGACACTGCTGCGGCAGTGTGGGGAAGAAGGCGAGAGGCTCCTACTTGAGTGGGATGCTGAGGGGATGGTCGAAGCGGGGATGCGACATTGTGGGAGGGAAATTAAAAGGGGTTGCTGTGGAGGATCTGGAGATCGAATGGACGGGAATGGACTGGCATTAAACTGGTTGGCCGACTAGGGTTCAGTGGGCTTCATTGATGAGTTAGCGATCGAATCGGATATAGCTCTTGAAAGCTTCTGATGACCAGCGACCAAGTGCTTGGATCTGCTGCTGGGAGAGGCCTTTTTGGGCCGCTGTGGTTGCGGCACCTATTCGGAATGAATGGCTGGAAAAGTTGTCAGCTGGGGTACCAGAGAGGAGCAAGACGGACTTAAGGTGCTTTTGGAATCAGAAGCGAGTGGCGGGGTGGTTGAAGTCGTCTGTAAAAAGGGGGTTGGACGGGAGTTTGGATTGGGATTTCCTGAGCTGGAGGAAGGCTAGGATGGCTTGGAATGGTTGGATAGGCGATTGAAGGTTAAAAATATAAATGAAGTGGCCTTTCTTTGTTTGGTCTGTTTTACTTTGTTTTATGAAGTAAGAGATGGTTTTGTCATCTAGCACTGCTAGATCGGAGATGGTTGGATGGATGGCTGGGTTAAAGCCAGATGTAATGGCGAGCTCAGAGCATCCGAGGAAACCGAGGAAAGCCAGGATAAACATGGCGTCTAATGTGCGGGCAGTGTGGACGGAATGGTAACCTTTACGGAGGGTGGAGATGCACTTGGTCAAGATTTTTAAAGTTATAGGTTGCCTGGGGTCTGGGCGGTTGGGATGGGATTTTTGGATACCTTTGATTAGAAGGGAAGTCTGTGAATTGGTTATATGGGGTGAAGGCGAGCCATATAACAGTTTGTGGAAAAACTGGATTACGCTTAGGTATCCTTAAATGGAGCTGATTTGGAATTTTTGTTGGTGTTGACACCGACATAAAAATGCACTATCCAGACTTAAAATATTATAATTCATGAATGAAAACATTTTGTAATATGAATTGATGTACATTTTCCATGGTAATGCAATGTCTGATTTTAAAATGCCTTTCAAAGGATGAATTTTGAGATTTTAAGTTTTGAACTGATATATAATTTCTTATGATTTCTAAAGTGTGATAGGGAAAAAGGCAACGAAGAAAGTCTTTTGTGACAAAGGTCATAACTCATATTATGATGTAGATTTTTTAAGTTGCACTCTTGACAAATATTAATCTATTACTTTTCCTACATAATTTGTAACACAAAAATATGGTAAAATATCTATTTAGGAGTCTTAGACTTTTACAACGATGTATAGTTTGTCATGATTAGATTAGGATTTATTTGTAATATGGTGAAGTAAATTTAGGCATCCCACAGGGTGGACGGTGACAGTTAAAGGGTTAAAGGCGGAAGTAATGTCGACTTTGGCCAGCCAAGCGCCACGACCTGCATCTTTAATCAGGGTGATGGCTTGGTCAACGTCGTGATAGTGGAGAGAGAATTCTTTGAGCGAATGAGGCTGTTAATGCTCGGGAACGGGGAATTATGTGGGGATGAGAGATCGACTATAAGGTGTTTTTTGCCTGAGAATTTTCTGGTGGCTACGCCAATGGGGCTGACCCGAAAAATGCAGAAGGGAGGGACGGAAAAGGGGCGCTGCTGTGGCGGCTTGTAAAGGCGATGGCCAGCTCTCCGCCGGCATGAGCAGCGAGCTCCCGCTCGGATGATCGAGGAGGAGGGTGGTGGCTGGCGACCGCAGCATTCGGGGCGTGGCCCAGGCTGGCTGACGGTCTTTTGCTGCATCCTGACGGCCGGAAAGCTGACCTCGTAAAAGTGGTGGTTTGCTCGGGCTGTGAGTAGGGAGCGCTGCGGCCCATGCATGCTCTGCTGGAGGCCCTGGAGGGAGGAGTGGAGTTTGGATTTTCTCCCGCTTGAAGAGAAGCGTAGAGGTTGAGGAGATCTGCTTTTGTCGATCGGCGCGGGATGATGATGCCAGAGCTGGTGGCCTGGACGGCAGCCTGGACAGTGGCTGGAGGCGCTGCGGGATCCTCGATATCCAAGGAATAATCCTTGAGGAACGTTTCGATCTCGGACATATTTGCGGCGATTGGGTGTGCCAATGCTGAAAAGACTAGAGATAATGGAGGTAGGACTGCTTGGCTATTTATAGGGATTCTCTCTTGTGGTGCTCCCCCGCTAATGGCCCTATCCGTGTTAATTATCTGAGCGAGCTTCTCCCGAAATTTGTTAATAAAACATCACTTAATGTGTGCCAAACTTTGTGATAAATGTGTGATATTATTATGTAAAAAAAAAATCCATGTGATTCCACCTAATCGGTGCTGTGCTGTAACATTAGTAACTTGCAACTGTCTTTTCACAGTATATGTGATGTGGTCTGTGAAAACCCGTCGCGCTGGGTTGTTTCCAGGAAATTCGAAAAATAGGACGAATGTCATTTTTTGGCCAAAATTAGGTTTTCATTAAATGATTATTCTATAACATCTTGTCTATAATCTCTGTAAATATCTCTGTGAAATTCACTTGTTTAGTGCAGAAAAAAAGCGATTTATTGCAGCAAGCACAACAACGCAGTCTGAAGTACTGTAGTTGCTCACTTAACCGATCTTACTTGTCTCAATCTGCTCAATCTTGGTGATGTCAGTGCCCTAAAAGACGTTATAATGGACTATTTCACATCCAGATATGAAGGATCGGATGATGAAGTTACATCGTCTGATGACAGTCTGTTTTATGCACAGTGTGTGAACAGTTGTGCAGCACTCGCTTTTACTACAAGGCAGGCTGCATTATTTGTGCTATCTAAACATAAAATGGGTGATCAAAAGTTTGGAGACTATGCCCATAATAGAACAACATTAGTCTGTTTGTATAATGATGCTGTTTAGCGCTCCAGACTTGATTGACAGCTCTCGTTAAACCTGTAAAGTGAAAGTAAAAGCCGTCTCACTTTAAAGCCGTTTTTCTCAAAATTCCATTCTTGAAAATCATCGCTATCAGCCAAACTAAGATAGCCATAACTTTGGTTACATTCAAGCTATGGACAAAGCAAAAAGGGCTTGAACCCAGCTTTCATATGGTATCAAAACCTAAAAAAGGTAAAATTTCACCATGTGTTGGGTTTTACAAGATCGCATCATGTATACATAAAATAACTAATTACTGCATCAGAAGGACATGCATATCAACTGAAATCTTTTTGCTGCAATGCAGGATGGGTGCATAGTACCAAACTCAGCCATGATTGTTTGTCAACACTGAAGAGGTTTGTATGTCAAGTGTATAAGTGTCTCAATAGCCAAGAAGGAACTTTTACAGAGATCTTTCCATCACAATAGTTATATTAACTTTACCAGGCATATCTTAAACTTTTTTTTTCCTTAATATCAGATCATTATTTATCATTATTTAAACTATTTTCTAAAGCAATTTCTGTCATTAGAAGAACTGCATTTCCTCAGTTCTCATAAACATACATCACAAAACACTTATACAATTCCTGAAAGAGAAAAGAAAAATAACAATGCAAAAGACAGTCACTGGACAAGAGCCCAACTAAAGCATCACAATAATGACTACTTCATAATCAAACTACTGTGAACTAGAGCTAAACCTCTGTTAATTCTCAGTAAGATCTTAGACAGATGACGGAAATAGTGAAAGTGGTGTCTGTAATACCGAGCAGCCCAGAGCAAAGCATGCCCTTTGCCTGTAGGCTCACATATAAGTGGTTGAAAACACAATTCCTGGCTGCATCAATATCTATTGACCACTGGATATTTAAGCTGTTAGGTATGAGGCGCCATGTAGGATTTAAATTAAACTTCGCTTATCAATACATACATAAAACACGTGCATATACACCTATAAATTACTCACATATACATGTATATTATTGGATGTTCAAATATATATATATATATATATATATGAAATACACATGCAATACATTTTATGTTAGTAATGAATGCATATACACTTGCGTATACAAATAAACTTGACGCGTGCATACACCCAGACACACTCGCTTATACATTTAAACTCGATCCATGCATATACACCTACAACAACACACGCACATACATATAAACTCGCTGCACCTATACATACTTGCATGTACATATAAACTTGATCCTTGCATATACACCTTCAACAACACACGCAAATACATATAAACTCGCTGCATGCAGACACACCTATACATACTTGCATACACTCAAAAAAATATTTCAGCCATTAACTTAATTCAATTACATACAAAAGTTCCATGCATTTAGATTACATAGTTTTAATTTAAACAAATCAATTAAACTTAATGTGATTCAAATGCATCAGTCTTACGTAAATGAAACAGGTAAAGTTGATGTAATATTTCCCAGTGTTAAACAAACCCTGCTCAGTGTTCATGTGTTTCCACACTACAGAGTGTTCAAGTAGCATTGACACAGTGTTGGAGTTAAGGAGATCATTATGTCATGATTGACCAATAATGATGAACATCTGCTGTTTACAAGCAGAATCACAGAAGGAAAGAGAAACACAAGAATCAGACACAGCCAAAGATAAAATTAACTTAAATAAATGAAGACATTAAATCTCTGATTAAACAACTCCACAAACAACATTACAGTTTGACTTGATTTCTGTCATATATCCACAAATATTATTTGAGAACGTCTAAACAGAGGTTCAGATGTTTTATTTTTTTTTAAAGTTTCAATTGACCTCACCATCATGGCGATCAGGGTTTACTTTAGTTGGACTTTTGACTTTTTATTTTGTTTATGTTAACTTTTTTGGCTGCTGTAATTATGTGTAGGAAGCATAATTGGACATTTGTCTTTTATTTACAGCACAATATAATTAAAACATACATAATGAAGGTCAAAGATTATTATTGTACTCACTGACCTAACCACCGAGATGTGAACAGACCTTGTGTTATTCCTGTTCAGCAAGTCAAACTAGTAAGCCATACCTGATATTTAAGTGTTTGCTGCTTCTTTCCATGGATTCAAGATAAAAAACAAAAAACAAAACAAAACAAAAAAACAGTCACAGAGCTTATTTTACCATAGAAAATCAGTGAATAATAACATTTGATGTTGGTACAGCTCTCTCAGAAGTTTGAAGAGACTCCAGTAAAAATCAACAAGATTCATCTGCGGTGCAGGTATCAGATCACTAAAAAACAAAAACAAAAAAACATCTCTGAGCATGTTAATATCATTAGAATCTGTATATAGCGATCTTGTAGTCACAGATTCACGCATACTTTGTACTATGTAAAAAGGACATGTTATATCTGAGAAACAAATTATCGTTTAGCACATTATAAAACTCTATTTGGGAACAGAGTATTAATAATAAGCATGATCTAGACATGCTTTGACTCGTAGCATTCATCATGTTACAGTGTACACTCATTACTTTTTTATCGTAATGTGTTTTATGTTATATAGAACATGAAAACTTGGTCGCGTCATAAGAAATTTAGATACAATGAACTAAGTATCATTTTCAAAATGTAAATGTGCTAATAAATGTGTTTAAGCTTATGTCAAAATAACTCGTTAATTAAAGAAACATCACTTACTCATCATACTGATCTCTTCCTCTGGATCAGCTGCGCGTCGCGTTGTTCTTCATCTGAGGTGAATTCTGTGTTATTACTCTCAGCGCGTCTTCTTTTTTTCTGAAGGTAAATTCTGCTATTCCTCTCAGCGCGTCTTCTTCCAGAAACCAACAGTAGCCGAGATGAACTTGATGAAATGTCAAGCTTTGTTTACGATGATGTGGGCCCTAACATGCTGCGCTGCGCACGTGGCTATTTATAGAAGCACACAGTTCAGTTTTTATTGTGAGTGTGCTCAAATAAAAGTATACACTTAATGGTTTATAATGATGTATAACACTTATTTGTGTGACCAAAATCGACAGAGTATTTTTAGTGTCTTTCGCACTGATCTTAAAAAACTTGAGCTGATCAAGCCGGTGTGATCGTCGACCCCAGGGGGTTAAACACCTGATCATACATATAAACGAGTCTACATTCTTGGAGTATAATTTTTGGCGCAAGTCCCTGACTTGTGAAATACTCGAGCAATATAGAAGAATCGAAACCTGAAGAATTGTGTGCAATAAACGTAAAATTCTCAAATTTTGGATGCCTGAAATGTTTGACCATTCGGTCCACACAGTCAACCCCATCCGCTGTAAACTGTTCGCCAGACTGTGTTATGGCACACACATAGTTAGCTACGTGTCACTATACTCACTATACTCATCTGGTCTGATAGGTTGAATATAACAACTATGCTGATCTTCACCTACCAGAACATCGCCACAGTGTACGCAGTGCGATGGAGGGCATTTGTGTGCTATTAGTTTATCTCCTGACCACTTTGCTCTATATTGCCTGGAACACCTGTCGCAGTATTTTACGAGGTCGCAAGGTGATCTCACACCTTTGGTTGTTTATGCATCTCGTAGCAAAAAGTGATTGACAATATCTCAACCCGTGATAACAGAACTCACAAACATACGAGTATCCTAAGAACACTTTCAGTTTTTTCATCTGACAATTGTCATGTAAATCAGCTTGACTCCTTTTACTGCTCATTTTGAATTTAGTTTTTTATTTTTTTTTTAATTAGAAATACAGATCTCTCTCTCTATCTTAAAGACAAGTGTATACACCATGAAAAGACACCACTCCACCACTCATAATGACCATATAATCAAAAATACAATCAATAAAGAGTAATAAGACAATTTCTGTAAGAAATAAAACCAATAATAAGAATCAATGTCAATAACAAAGCAAATAAAACAATGATTTTCTATAAGAATTAAACACAGCAATAATCAGTCAATAACAAAATGCAAAAACACATAAACATCACCACCAGTACTTTTCTCACATAGAACATTACAATCTATTCCTCATAACATCATTGTATAGCTCTGCTATCATTCTTTGCATAACTGACAGTCTTTCATTCATTAAACTTAAGGCGTTGACCACTAACCTCATTTCCCCCCTTTGTTGGTTAACTTCCTCCGGTAGGCCATCCATATTGTGTTGAAACTGACGAAATTCATTATACAGTTCCTCGTGGCAATTTCTCCAAAAGGCTGCAGCGTGGCCCAATGCCTCGTTGTGCTGTTGTTGACAAGTTATGATATTTCTTAAAATCGATAAAACATCAACTATGGCTGCCTCCACGATCTCTTCTATTTTCGTGATAGGATAACGGGGGTCCAACCAAGTCAAGAACCCTCTCAAAGTTACGATTAATACAACCCAGCATATCATAATCAAGTCTTCTATTTAAATCCTAATCACGAAACACTTCCTGTGAGATTTCATGGGGTAGATCTTCCCCTGCTTCTTCTGTCTCACAAAAACCTCACTTCATCCCACGCTTGTACTTGCAAGTCACTCTAGGCCGTTAATCCTGCTTCATCGTTGTCTTGTTCTGTAACAACAAAAACAAAAAAATAATAATCGTTTAGTAATTTATAAAAAGCAAACGTAAAATGTAATAATGAGATTTTCTGTTTTAATACATACCGTTATTCTCCAAAGTCCTGAAACGACTGGTACTAGGTGTGTCATCACACCCCGGATACCTCAACCGTTTCACACCTCGAACCCCGGTGTAAGGGCCTTAAATCGGTGCCGGGTCCGGAATTGGCGTATTACTCGACCCTGAACCCCTACCTCCAGGGCCGGTTTGTTGGTGTGGGCGGGTCATGTGACGTTGTCTGACGAGTGTTGTGATTCCGTGGTAACTACAACCTCTTATTATTTTTATACATTAAAAGACTTAATAGATAAAAGAGAAAAAAACATACAGATCTGGTCAAGAATCTGCAGCAAACCATCGTCAAATTCCAAATTGTCAAAAGTATCTAGAGACAACCACATTGTATTAAAGCAAACATTCACATTAAAATATATCCAAATAATTCAGATGAAAAACACACTTACCATCGTAATTATCAGCCATTGTTCCGTCGATTAATGATGTATACCAATGTTGCGGGGCAAGAAGATAGACTTTGCAGGTAATGAAGTTGTACAACTTTTTAATATTTAACTGATCACGGTTGTGTGGTGGGTGGATCCTAAAAAGGTATTTCAAAAAACACCACAACTGCGGTAGGGGTGAAGTTATTTAATCAGAGGTACAAATCTGATACGTAAATTTATCAGACATGGTTATAGGCTACACAGACAGTGAAAACCCTTTAGATGTTTTACAATCTTTTCACGGTACACTGATAGGGGTACCCCACCGCCACCGCCGTCGTATCTGGTTTTTATTACGACCCCCTGATGTTGCAGACACACTTTGATCTCGGTTAGATAAGTATGTATCTATGTATGTTTGAACACAGGTGGTGGGCTTTTAAGACCCCGAAAAATCAAAGATTGAATATCAATTTACACTCATGCTTTAACTAAGTACGTGTGTGCGTTTCAGATAATAATTACCACCCACAAGTCTTACGGTTGAAAATCATTTTTTTTTTTTTTCAGCCTCCAGATATTTTAACTAAGTGTGCACGTCTGTACTTGTGTTGAGGATTGAAAATTGAAGAGTGAATATAAAGAAATAACAAATGTAACTAATCGTACAAAATTCACTAAAATTAAACTAGAATTTTCCAACAGCATACACTGGTTTGTTAAAACAATCACCTTCATCTCTATTTAAGTTTGTTGTTATCGACTTCTCCTCAACCTTCTCTATCTAACCTCATCCTGAATCTCATCAGTTTGAAGTCGTATTCACCAGATCCATATTATAAACATTCCTGTTTTTCTTAGATAAAATATTTTCGTCCTCAACATTACCCACAAATCTCACCAGATGCCATGCAAATCCAGCTGTGTGTTGTAAAAAAAGTTCAATGCACATCCTATGACCTACTAAACTTTTTGGCAAAGTTCACAACACCAGTAGACCCAGCTGCGCTCACAGGTGTATACCATAAATGGTTGGAATAGATATCCTTTTGATCACTGAACATCTTAGAAAAAATATCTGTTGTGATCACTTTACCTGACACTGTTACATCCGCGCCAGGCTCCACCCTCACTACAACACAACGCTCACAATCACCCGAGTTCTGATCACCAGCACCTGACAGCTATCATCTCATCAATCAAGCACCACATAAAAGCACACACCACTCTGCATTCACTGTCCAAGCTTGACTATTCGAAGTGGACTCGCTATTCTCAGCATATTCCCTGTTATACTTACCTGTTGTGAACTTACCTGTGCTCTCCTTGTCAGCTCTTCGTTCTCCTCCAGATTCCCATCGTTCGTCTTCCTCGTGGTGTCCTGTGAGTTGTGGTGTGTGGTTGTGGTGTTCGTCATTGGCTTCGTCTCCCTTCGATCATCTGTGTGTACAACGGAAATAAGACTGGTTACAATCTCATTCTACGCTCTCAAACTCTATCAAGATTGTCTACTTACCTCTTCTTCTCACCCTGTCTGTTGAACTCATTACAATAAACTGTTATTGCGTTTACTTACCATCTGTGTCCCGTCCGCTTCATAACAGACACAGCCCCACAAAAGTTAAAAATGCCAAACCCCCTCAATTAGATTGTAAATTAGATGCAAACCATCTTTAGAGTTTTACAACATTGGCTGGTCTGATAAGCCATGCATCAGTAATTATATTTTTATGAGGGACAATAAATCAAAAGTTCACAATCAGTACCCTATTAACTCTCTCACCTTGCAGTTCGTATAAACTGTACAACGATTCTGAAAATCAGAAGAGTTCGCAGAATAGGTTTAGTTGTTTATTACAGCTCTTAAATTATCTTACACCTCATTAAAAACAAACATGCTCTCTTTGTTTAACAAGCAAACTATTTGCACATGGTTAAAGTTTGCATGATAATAATACTTAAATACATGTAAGTTAAAGCTGACAACACACTTACCTTTTGTTGGTTCACAGTTGTGAAGATCTTGGACAGATGTCGGCTCGGGAACAGCCGGGTTGGTGTCAGGCACATTCTGGAGCCCAGAGGGACCCGGCACAGGCTCAGGCTCTGGCTCTGGCTCCCGATCAGGCTGTTGTGGAGTATTAGACTCCACTCTTGTTCGCCTGCAACAGCAGAAAGGTTTTTTTATGGCCTTCCATGCTCTCTTAAAGAAAGCTTGGATCCTGCTCCTCCTGTTGCCTCATGCAGGAATTTCTTAATTGACGAAAACAAGGATGAAAGTATTAGAAACATGTCTGAACACAGATTAAACATCAAACGGTGTCTATCTAGTGCATGTTTACATGGAAAAACAATGAAAAACGACCACAACGTGTGAACGACCTCTTATGTCTGCAACAACTAAAGTATGTAATGCAAATAGTCTATAAATAACCTAATAATTTCACGACAATAAAATGTGGCTTATTTTGTAATGAGATCAAAGGATTTATTTTGTAAGTTCTGTTGTTTTTAATAATCTGACCTGTTGGGTTTTTCTCAGCCAAAGGCTGTGTACTCTTTGTGCCTGCTGCTTCTGCCTGTGCTGGAGTCCTTGTTGACTCGACAGGTTGTTCTGAGTCTGTATCGAGGCTTCACTCTTCATTGAACATCCCACTGAGAGAAGCTGATGGTATCCAGCCATGCAGCCGCTTCTGTCTCACCAGCACCGCCACCGCCCTTAGGCGCGGACAGAGATGATTTATCCATCGGGATGCCGAATGTGGACAAACTCTGTGCAAACTGGAGTTTTCAAATAGACTTATACACACTATGTGTTTTTGTCTACAGACTTTCGAAAGCTTAGTTTTTCTACCGCTCTGCAAACTCACCCAAGTGACAACCTTCAAAAACGATCCGATTCTCACTATCGCCAACTGTAAAAATGAGCATTCCATTAGGCGCTGATGAGGAGTGCAAACGTTCAAAAATGGAATGCAACAGAGCGGGAGTCTCATAGCGCATTTTTTTTTTAGATCCGAGTGTTTTTCCGTGTTGTTGTTGTTGTTTTTTACAGTGGTGAACATTAGCAGACGGACATTTATTAGAAATGTCAAAACTCTCATTTTGAATCTGAATACACTACCGCATTCTGCTCATCCAGTTTAATAAAGTACAGCTCTAGTACGATTATTCACAGTACTTACGCTTTACGTGAGTACACTGTATGTACATTTGGATATATTTCCATTGTTGCATAAGAAATGCATATCTTCATGGAGTTTGAAGTCCTAATTAAGTCTTATTATTATATATATATATATACATATATAATTTTATTTTATTTATTAATTTTTTTTAAATCTGGCTACGTTTTTAAAGGCATCAGTTTGATTTACTTTCTGTATCGTTGTCTTAGGATCTCCTCCCTTCTGGCGGATCCCTGTTCATTTTCTGTCTGTATTTCTATGTCCTCTCTCTTCCACTAATTTCTCTCCCTCAATTCTTGTTTTAACTCAATTTTCATGACACTTTATAACAGTAAGTTTTCTGCAGAACATCAGAAAATAGTTTAATTAATGTAATAATTTTTAGAACACTGAAAATTATCAAAAAATCTTATTTAATTATGAAAAATGCTTATTAAAGAGACCTTGTTCTGTGGTGTGACAGTACAGGCATCACACTGGAGGACATTTTCTGTCACACCATAGGACATTTCAGCCTTGTGTTGCAATAAACGACTTTGCTATTCTGAGCTAACGTAAGTGGTTAGCAAGACAGATTTGCATAATTGACCACGATTATGTAGCTTAAAATTCAGTTTTTAATTAAAAAAAATATAATTTAGGTGTGTCACACCCAAGGACAACAAAACGTAACACTTTTGTCATGGTTCCAGAAAGTTAAATATTTGAACAATTCTGAGACAAAAATTTACCAAGTGCACATGTCATGGGTTTGACGGGGCTTCAGTAACATGATCATGAATGGGATCCTTCAACTAATTAAAGTTTTCTATGGAATTGGCTGATTTAAAATCAGGATATGGAGTCACACCAGAGGACATTGTTTTTAGAGACAAAATGTATCAGGTTCCTTCGCTTTCAGAAATATATGGTAAAAAATGATTGACATTTACTAAAATAGACAATTGTACAATTATGCTGGAGGTATTTATTAACATTTTTATACTTTTCAATTTATAAAAGTTGTAATTTATTGAACCATGTATGAGACTGTCACACCAATTTTGATATTTGTCTCAAAAAAAAAAAAAAAAAAAAAAAAAAACAGCTTTTATAACAACAGTCCATGTAGGACAAAAAAAAATTCAATGATTTACTGCATTTTTAATCACGACAATATTAATTATATTTATTTTATCTTGTGGAACAGTGAAAATGCCATGTCACATCAACAGTCCATTTATATATTAATATGTAATATGGCTGAACTTGAAATAATGTTCCTAACAACTTAAATATCCAGCTGTCTGTCGCTGCATGTCGCCAGAGGCTGGCGACGAGGTTGCTAGTGGGCGTTCCCACTACTGGTTGCCTTGACAGCGAATCAGGTTTCTTGCCGCTAAATTCAAACATTTTGGAGGAAAAAGACTAAATATAATATAAATATAAATTAAATCTGTACATACAAACAAAAACAAATGATAAGCAGCGCCTACTTTTTTCCATTGAGTATGTTTAGCTATGGCTGAGAGAGGAGAATGATCACATGAACTCTACCGACTTCTTTCCTATTGGCTGTCGCTCCCGAAAGTCGCTCTTCATTTGCATAAAGTTGAGGGATTCTGAACTTTGTCGCGTCGCTGGACACGCCCCATCCGGTCGCCAACGGTCGCTGTAGCTCTCTGTCGCTGTTGTCGCCGGAAATCGCCAGCTCTCCATTGAAATGAATGGGATCGCGTCGCTTTGTCGCTGCGTGTCGCTTGTAGTGTGAACGGGGCTTTACTCTTACCTTTATGAGCAAAAATGATGGGATATTTTAAATAGTTTGCACTGAAAAAAATGCAAGTCATCGCGCTGGCGCCTCCATGTCCAAAAAAGTGAACAAAGAAAATATCATGATCATGTGTAATAAATCATAAATCATGATTATGCATCTTACACTGTAAAAAGTGAACCTGTGCAGTTGTTGCTTTAAGGAGGTATTTCTATCTGATACTACCTATAAAATGAGAGAATATTATTTAAACTGAAATCCATTACATTGACCCAACATACAACTTCCAATAATGCTCAGATCGAACACATTCAAAACATGCACACCTGCTCCATGATGATCAGTGAATGTTGGTTCAATGAGAAATTATGACTTGAAATGATTAGATATTTTAAGTTGCAGCAAAGTGAAAATCACAATGGACAGTGCTACTTTTCAGCAACTGTCACACTCACGCACACACAAGGGGATGGAAGAGACGAGAGATGAGTAGCAATACTATTCAACCATTTATTTAACAACGTCTTTAAAAAAGACAACAGCATCGAACAAGTAATGAGGCTCTTAACTGAGTGGTTTTGGCAGATGCAGTAGTCCCAAAGTCCAGTAGTTGAGCCACGCCACAGCATCGATGGAGAGAGCAACAAGGCTTGTGAACGGTAGACCAGACAATGTGACAATGGAAGAGAGTCCTGTTTTATAGGGCGTGGCTCAACGAGCAACAGGTGATAAGGATTAGAATTCGGGTGATTGTGAACGCGTGGGTGGAGCTACCGGGTGTGTGTCAGATGAGGGTGGCTGTGGTGAATGCCTGACACTACCCCCTCCTCCAGGGGCGGCTCCCGACGCCCTACACGACGTCGAGGGCGACCTCGACCGCGAGGGGCAGGCTGATCCGGATGGTCGCGATGGAAGTCAGTGAGCAAGGTAGGGTCTAGGATGTCGTCCCGTGCGACCCAGGATTGTTCCTCAGGGCCATACCCCTCCCAGTCGACGAGATATTCCAGCCGCCCCCCCCGACGCCGTGAGCCCAGGATCTCGTGGACGGTGTATACGGAAGGTGGTTCCAAGATCTCCGGAGGAGGGGGCTCCACTTCAGCTCCCGGTGGTTCTGTGACAGAGGGATGATAAGGTTTTAGAAGGGAGACGTGAAAAGTAGGATGAATGCGATACCTGGGAGGGAGCTGAAGTTGGAACGTGACTTCGTTGATGCGTCTCAGGATCTGGAACGGACCAATGTAGCGGGGACTCAGCTTACGACAGGGTTGACGGAGGCGGAGATCCCGTGGACAGCCACACCATGTCCCCTGGGTGGAATTCGGGGCAGGTCTCCGTCGGACGTCCGCAAAGCGTTTATGTTGTTGTACCGCCCGCTGCAGATGGATATGAGCTGAGTCCCACACTCTCTCGCTCTCTCGAAACCAGTGGTCTACCGCTGGAACATTAGAGGGTTCCTCCGTCCAGGGAAACAGGGGTGGCTGGTACCCGAGTACGCACTGAAATGGTGTTAAGCCGGTGGTATCTTGGCGCAAGGAGTTCTGTGCGTACTCGGCCCACGGGAGGAACCGGTTCCAGCAGTGTTGGTCCTTGTGACAGTATGCCCGGAGGTAACGTCCGAGTTCCTGGATCTTTCTCTCTGTCTGGCCGTTGGTCTGTGGGTGATATCCAGAAGACAGGTTAACTGAGACACCAAGTAATTTGAAAAAGGCTTTCCATATGTGCGAGATGAATTGAGGTCCCCGGTCCGACACGATCTCCTCGGGCAAGCCGAAGTGGCGGAAGAGCTGTTGGAATAGGGTCTCGGCAGTCTCCATCGCCGTAGGTAAACCCTTCAGGGGGAAAAACTTGCACATTTTAGAGAACCTATCCACCATGACCAGAATGCAAGTGTTACCTTCGGCTGCCGGGAGATCGGTCACGAAGTCCACTCCTATGTGGGACCAGGGCCTCTGTGGTATGGGTAGTGGAACCAGTTTGCCTGTAGGAAGTTGACGGGGTGAAGTAGACATGGCACAGACAGAGCAACTCTGGACGTACCTGATGGTATCCCGGCGCATACTGGGCCACCAGTAACGAGACTGGACGAGCGAGAGGGTCCGTTGGCTGCCAGGGTGTCCAGAGCCCGGAGACCGATGAGCTGTGTCCAGAAGGGTTTGACGTAGGGCGAGAGGAACGTAGATCTTGCCTTCTGGACATTCCGGCGGAGCAGCTTCCTGGAGAGTGGCGTTACGGATGTCCTCGTCTATCTCCCAGACAATGGGACTGATGATGAGGTTGGAGGGCACTATGGACTCTGGTTCAACGGATTGTTCGGGGGAATGAAGTCGGGATAGAGCGTCCGCTGAGATGTTCTTGGAACCAGGTCTATAGGTGATCTTATAGTTGAACCGTGTGAAAAACAGAGCCCATCTGGCTTGACGAGGATTGAGTCTTTTGGCCTCACGGATGTATTGGAGATTTTTATGGTCAGTGATGATGGTGAAAGGATGGTTTGAGCCCTCCAACCAGTGACGCCACTCCAGCTCTCTATTTCCCACGTCGTAATTCTGCTCCGCCGGAGACAGCTTTCGGGAATAGAAGGCACAGGGATGGAGGAGTGGAGGCTCACCAACCGCTTGGGAAAGTACCGCACCGACTCCGGTGGTGGACGCGTCGACCTCGACCGTGAAGGGAAGTTCCGGATCTGGATGGTGTAGAAGGGGTGCGGTACTGAAAATCTTCTTTAGATGGAGAAAGGCTTCGTGGGCAGAGGAGTTCCAGCTGATGGATCTTGGTTTACCCCTCAGGAGGGAGGTTAACGGCGCCGTGATGGTACTGTAATCCTTTATAAATCTTCTGTAGAAGTTAGCAAATCCTAGGAAGCGCTGGAGTTCTTTGACGGTGAGGGGTTGAGGCCAGTCCTGGATGGCGGATACTTTCCCCTGGTCCATTTGCACGCCCTCGGCCGATATGATGTAACCCAGGAAGTGTACTGATGGACGGTGGAACTCACATTTCTCCAGTTTGAGGTACAGACGGAACTCTCTGAGCTTGTGGAGGACCT
Organism: Labeo rohita; assembly: GCF_022985175.1. Classification (NCBI taxonomy): domain Eukaryota; kingdom Metazoa; phylum Chordata; class Actinopteri; order Cypriniformes; family Cyprinidae; genus Labeo; species Labeo rohita. Next base: position 66,693,675 of record NC_066890.1, on the reverse strand, counting down.
GCTGGACGTGGTGGCGATGTTCGGCCATGTTCCGGGAGTAAATCAGGATGTCGTCGATGTAGACAATAACGAACCGGTGAAGGAACTCCCGGAACACCTCGTTCATAAACGTTTGGAAGACGGAAGGGCTGATGGAGAGGCCGTACAGCATGACCCTATATTCATAGTGGCCGGTAGGTGTTACAAATGCCGTCTTCCATTCGTCTCCCGCACGGATACGAACGAGGTTGTACGCACTCCACAGGTCCAGCTTCGTGAAGACTTGGGCTCCACGAAGCTCTTCGAGGGCGGCTGGGACCAGAGGGAGCGGATAGGGTTGCTGGATGACTTGGGAGTTGAGCTGACGGTAATCGATGCAAGGCTGTAACCCCCCATCCTTCTTGCCCACGAAGAAGAAGCTGGAAGCGGCTGGTGAGGTTGAGGGTTGGATGAATCCCTGAGCGAGGGCCTCCGAGATGTATTCCTCCATCGCCTGGCGCTCCGGGATGGACAGAGGATAAACTCGCCCCTTGGGGAGCTGGGCCCCTGGCAGCAAATCGATGGCACAATCCCATGGCCGATGTGGTGGTAACTGGGTGGCTGCTTGTTTGCTGAACACATCCTGGAATGCCATGTACTCAGCTGGGACCTCCGGAGCAGAGTCCTGATCCGGACTCTCAATCCGAGTCGAAGAGAGGAAGAGGTGATCGGCAGAAGGTCGGGGTATCTTGACCAAGCAGTGTTGATTACAGTAGTCACTCCAGTGCAGGATGTCACATGGGTCCCAGCTGAGTTCTGGATGGTGTTGCTGCAGCCATGGACGTCCCAGGATGATGCTGGCGGTGGAATCCTCCAGTACCAGAAATCTGATGTCCTCCGAGTGAAACAGACCAATTTGCAGAGTGATGATGGGTGATGAATGTCGTATTTTCCCACGCCCCAGTGGTTTTCCTTGGATAGTTTTTACAGTTAGCACGTGACGATGGGGTAGAGGAGTCAGTTGTAGTTGCTGCAGACATTCCTGAGAGATGAAGTTGCCTGAGGAGCCGGAGTCAACCAGCGCAGAAACAGATAGCGAAACATTAGAAGTATGCAACGTCACGGGTAGTAATGTGAGAGAAGATATTTCCACCTCTGTAAAGAGGGTACTCACCACGGGGCGTGGGGGTCTGATGGGGCATTGACGGAGGAGATGACCAGGTTGTCCACAGTATAAGCATAATCCATTTGCGATCCTGCGGTTCCGTTCGGTGCGTGATAGACGAGTGGAGTCGATTTGCATGGGTTCTGGTACTGGATGACAAGCAGCCACCGAGGCAGGCTGAGGAGCGGTAATGGGTGGCTGGCAGGCGGCTAGGTTCTGGGCAACCTTGGTGGTTCGTTGTAGAAAGGCCTCTAATCCAATGCTGTCGTCATATAGCGCCATAGCCGCTCGAAGATCGGGATTGAGGCCTTGTCTATAGGCTCCAAGCAGCGCTTTCTCATTCCATCCACTAGCCGCCGCCAGCGTACGGAAGTGCAGAGTGTAGTGGTTCACCGAGGAAGTGCCCTGCTGTAGCCGGAAGAGTTGATCCGATGTAGCGAGTTCTCCTGTTGTAGTACTAAAAACTTTGGCAAAATGATTTGTAAACTGTTCGTATGAATGGATGATAGGATTGTCAGCATTCCAGATAGCTTTAGCCCACTGCAGGGCCTTACCGGTCAGGAGGGAGATGAGAAACGCCACCTTTGTGTCCTCGGATGTAAACTGTAGTGGTTGCATTTTGATGAAGAGATCCACTTGAAGCAGAAACCCGCTACACTCAGCCGCCTCTCCCGCAAAGGTTGCGGGCATGGCCATGGGAGATCCTGAGACGGAAGGCGGCGTCGATGGATGTTGAAATGCCGCCTTCAAGGCATTTACCAACTCGGAGAACGGGTTAGTAATGGCGGGTGTTTCGGTGCTCATGCTATGTATTTCTTGTTGTCGGTCTGGTCTTCTGTCACACTCACGCACACACAAGGGGATGGAAGAGACGAGAGATGAGTAGCAATACTATTCAACCATTTATTTAACAACGTCTTTAAAAAAGACAACAGCATCGAACAAGTAATGAGGCTCTTAACTGAGTGGTTTTGGCAGATGTAGTAGTCCCAAAGTCCAGTAGTTGAGCCACGCCACAGCATCGATGGAGAGAGCAACAAGGCTTGTGAACGGTAGACCAGACAATGTGACAATGGCAGAGAGTCCTGTTTTATAGAGCGTGGCTCAACGAGCAACAGGTGATAAGGATTAGAATTCGGGTGATTGTGAACGCGTGGGTGGAGCTACCGGGTGTGTGTCAGATGAGGGTGGCTGTGGTGAATGCCTGACAGCAACACTGTAAAAATAATAAATAAATACATTTTTCTCTGATTGCTGCAACTGCGTATTTCTTAGGCACATTTGTTATTGCAACAGTTGTGAGAGAAACTCTGATCAGATCTTGATTACTTATTGACCTATGCAGCACCTGTGCACGCAATGGGAAGTTTTGGAAATTGTTCTGTGTAGATCATCAGTCTGTTGAAGCTGTTTGGCTGTTGCTCTGAGTCGTCAGTCTGTGATGGCCTGATGTGGTGTATGGTCTTTGTTGTTTCTCTGGCTCCTCTCAGTCTGGCTTTTCTGTCAGTGTTTTGCATTTCAGGATGTTCTCTTCATCCTCAGGAAATGCCAGGAAAAGTGAAAGATTGACCTTTTCCTGCTTTAAGTCAGCCTTTCCCCATGCAGAAGTGTGCACTCCTCTTTCCGGAGGGGGGTTGAAAGTCTATCAGCTCCTCCATCTTCTTTTCTTTGCAGCCTTGTTTTTGGCTCTTCACCACATAGTTAGACAGACTCCAGTTCATTGTTTCCTTTTTTCCCAGGCACTGTTGCAGAAGCCATCTGAAATTCTAACACTCAGAGACCGCATTAATCAAATTGAACCTTAGTTAAACTTGTGTCTGAGCAATTAGCTCTTTATATAAATTTCACTTTTCAGCCAAATCTTTCAATGGTCCTATCATATAAAAACATTCATCTGGTTAAAAACAGCAGTTCCCTTATTCTATTTTAGTAAAGCAAGTTCTTCGCTGCAGAAAAATAGCAAGCAGTTTTTACTTTGCAAAATGCAAAAACAAAAGAATCCTTTCTACAGCAGCATGACATGCCTACATTAACATAAAGACTTCCATCCTAATTTTCTTTTAAATTCACGTAGATTGTTCAGAATAATCTAGTGATGGTGAATGAATTTTCCTAGCCTACATATATTTAATCCCAAAGTTACATTCCTACTGAAAATGTCTATGGCTTAAGTATCAACATTTTTATTAATTTTTTTATAAATTTTTTATTAATTTTATTAATTTTTTTATTAATCTCTGAAACTAAAACTGTCTCCCAGGGATAACGAGATACAAATTTTAGATGTCTTCAGACATAATATATAAAGTTTTAAGCATGTGCAACCTTATTCATTCAACTATTAAGATAAATCATTAAATAATAAATGTATAACCTATTTTTATTGATCTCTTGCTACAAAAATCTTCAAAGTTCATATCTTGTATCACATTTATAACAAAGTTCATACAAATCACTTTATTATTTAGAGCTCTGCACATTCACTCCTCTCCGGTGTAACACTAGCTGCGTCCATTTCTGCGACCTGACCACACTCAAGTCATGGTCCAGGTGGGGCACGCTTCTCTGGTCCACCAGATACAGAGCTTATTTTCTCCTTCAACTACAATCACTCACATAGACATGGACATTGACACATACATTTACACAGACTACACTCACTACATTCTTCCTGAGTGACCTGTCAGTTCTCCTCACTCTTTTACTGAAACTTTTCCTCAACACAGTAAAAAAGCAGTACTCCGCAGGATTTTTGCCTACCCGTGCAGCCCTCTGTAACTTCCTAACGCCAACAGAGCGGTATCCATAGGACTTACTTCCACTTTATCTGCTTTACCCTTTTACCTCTAGTTTACTTTACCTCTTACAAGTTTGTTCTCTGTCTTCACTGATACGCTTCTACAACCCTTGCAGGACTTAGTGCCTACTTCTCGTAGGACTTTTGCTTATAGGACTTTTGCTTATAGGACTTACCCGCGCTTCTCTTTTAACACTTTTATCATCTAACACTACTTTAAATATCAAAATCTGAATTCACTGTTCTCCTCAAGACCAACCCAACAGAAAATACAGATCAATGCATGCATTTAGTGCTTTTGGAATCAAAACCCCTTTTCCTTTTATTTTAAATCTTTATCCCATTCATTTTAGTTCTTTAAATATGGAGGAGCAACTTTGAGTGTCCAGCGAAATATAGGGTAGAACTATGAAACTATAATGGTAAAATCATTTGTACGATTCCTTTACATTTTAGTTAATAAAATCTTCCTCAAGTTATTTGGATATATTTTAATGTGAATGTTTGCTTTAATACAATGTGGTTGTCTCTAGATACTTTTGACAATTTGAAATTTGACGACGGTTTGCTGCAGATTCTTGACCAGATCTGTACGTTTTTTTTCTCTTTTATCTGTTAAGTAATTTCATGTATAATAATAATGATAGTAATAATAATAATAATATTATGTTATCATTTTATATTTCTAGCTGATGAAGTGCAACTAGTGGCATTTGGTGATGACGGTGGTGTTAATAACTGTGATGATGGTGGTGTTAATAACAGTACGCTATAGAGTTATTTATTTATTTTTATTTTATTTTTTCTAACTGTGTTAAAAGTTTCAATCCCTCATAAAGTGTTTTACAAAATTTAACAAGCGAGGGCAACGCTTTTAACGACCAAGTGGTAGTATTACCTGTAGAGGAGGCGTTGCTAGAGGTTGTAGTTACCACGGAATCACAACACTCGTCAGACAATGTCACACGACCCACCCACACCAACGAACCGGCCCCGGAGGTAGGGGTTCACACGGCAAGCATCAGGAGCGGTTCAGGGTCGAGTAATACGCCAATTCTGGACCCGGCACCGATTTAAGGCCCTTACACCGGGGTTCGTGGTGTGAAACAGTTGAGGTATCCGGGGTGTGATGACACACCTAGTACCAGTCATTTCAGGACTTTGGAGAATAACGGTATGTATTAAAACAAAAAATCTCATTATTACATTTTACGTTTGCTTTTTATAAATTACTAAACGATTATTATTTTTTGTTTTTGTTTTTACAGAACAAGACAACAATGAAGCAGGATTAACGGCCTGGAGTGACTCGCAAGTACAAGCGTGGAATGAAGTGAGGTTTTTGTGAGACAGAAGAAGCAGGGGAAGATCTACCCCATGAAATCTCACAGGAAGTGTTTCGTGATTGGGATTTAAATAGAAGACTTGATTATGATATGCTGGGTCGTGTTAATCGTAGCTTTGAGAAATTGGCACGAGGAACTGTATAATGAATTTCATCAGTTTCAACACAATATGGATGGCCTACCGGAGGAAGTTAACCAACAGAGGGCGGAAATGAGGTTAGTGGTCAACGCCTTAAGTTTAATGAATGAAAGACTGTCAGTTATGCAAAGAATGATAGCAGAGCTATACAATGATGTTATGAGGAATACATTGTAATGTTCTATGTGAGAAAAGTACTGGTGGTGATGTTTATGTGTTTTTGCATTTTGTTATTGACTGATTATTGCTGTGTTTAATTCTTATAGAAAATCATTGTCTTATTTGCTTTGTTATTGACATTGATTCTTATTATTGGTTTTATTTCTTACAGAAATTGTCTTATTACTCTTTATTGATTGTATTTTTGATTATATGGTCATTATGAGTGGTGGAGTGGTGTCTTTTCATGGTGTATACACTTGTCTTTAAGATAGAGAGAGAGATCTGTATTTCTAATTTAAAAAAAAATAAAAAACAAAATTCAAAATGAGTAGTAAAAGGAGTCACGCTGATTTACATGGCAATGTGTCAGATGATCAGAGATCATCAAGACCCAGACATGATTTTCAGAACAATAGTGATCAGTTACATGATCTGATTAATAATCAGCTGCAGATGTAACAACCTGATTCGCTTAACATGATCGAAGGATTACACTGATGAACTTGTAGATGAACAACATGAGTGGTTGAGTATGTCTATACATAACAACAATGAACAGATTGGTGCAGGTCCATCTGATGACCCGTCAGGTTATGATCCGTCAGCTTCCAATATGGGTCTGAGCCAGAACTGTATAACCAGACTAATAAGAGAAGGCGGTCGTGTGGGTGATTTTACAGTTGTGCCAAGACCGAGATTTAATGGGTTAGAAATTCGTAGAACTGTACATTTTCGTGAAATTGCTACAAATGATTATGCAGCCGACCATATATTTATGCAGGATATTTTGAATGAGATTGTAGATTTTTCTACATTGTTGGCGGGTGAAGCAGGATTTCTGAATGTATCTCTGCAAGGCACAACTCTCACTACAGATATTAATGCAGTTCTAACAGCCGATAATGATCACGATGTTAGTACATTTGTTGATCAAATCAAACAGGCACTTCAAATCAATACAGATGTGGGTTTTAATTCCGCTTTACATTTATGTGTGTTGGTAGCCTGAAACAAACAAGGTGGTGCATGTAGGAAGTTAAGCGATCTGGCCCACAATGAGGTCATCAAAAATAAATAAATAAAAAATAAGATGAATTGATTCATCCCTGGAAATATAGTTGACAATATGTGTTTTAGTATTTGTCTCGTGCATTTCTTAAACCCACAATGTCCCGACCAAGAATTGTTGAGAATAGCCAACATTATACATACAGAGATGGGTTATGATCCGCAAGACAAAATTTCATTCCATGATGTTTCTAAATTTGAATCACATTTAGACCTAAAAATAGTCATCTTTCACAGGTCACGTTCAGGTAAATTGGAAGACCCGAATCCCCACCCAAAGACTGTACACCTGTATCTCCACAACGATCATTACTACATCACTGCAAATTTACATGCAGCGTGTGTAATAATCCATTGTGTTACACACATCCTAAGAAAATCGTACAATGCCCTGATTGTTTGAGATATTGTCAATCTACTTTCTGCTATGAGATGCATAAACAACCAAAACGCAAAGTGGTCAGGAAATAAACTAATAGCACACAAGTGCCCTCCATCGCACTGCGTACATTGCGGCGATGTTCTGGTAGATGAAGATCGGCATAGTTGTTATATTCAACCTATCAGACCAGATGGGTATAGTGAAAGATACATTTACTTTGATTTTGAAAGGATGTACGAAAATGGGAAACATGTAGCTAACTATGTGTGTGTGTCTTTTAAATTGCTTGAGTATTTCACAGGTCAGGGACTTTAAAAATTATACTCCAAGGATAGACTCGTTTATATGTATGATCAGGTGTTTAAACAGAGATACATAGACAGTTATAGCTTCTTGCCTATGAAACTGTCAAAACTGCTTTAAACCTAAACACGAACAAACAAGGTTTTTTTCCCCATCACTTCAATTGTTTAAAGAATGCAAATTATGTCGGTCCCTACCTGTCTAAAGAACATTATGGATATCAGGCAATGTCTAACTCTGACTGTGCGAATTCGACTCGTGGTACGACAGTGCAGCAGGTCAGGTGTTTGACTTCAAAAAACAACTCGGAATGTATTGCAGGAATGATGTTGTTTTATTATGAGAGGCTTGCATGAAATACAGAAAAGAGTTTATCAAGTGTACAAAAGTTGACCCGTTCGGTTAACGCTCGCTGGGTGTGCTATGAAAGTGTTCAAAACACTTTTTCTAACCAAAGAGACAATAGCCCTAACTCACAAAAACGCTTACATCAACCAGTACAAATCTTACTCAAACCCCTCCATTGAATGGCTGGAGTACATTAAAGCAAGCAGAAACACTGGCGTTTATCACGCATTAAATCACGGTAAAGCAAAACTTGGACCGTACCATGTGGATGGTTATTATGAACTTAACGGGGATAGGATAACGCTAGAATACCTGGGGTGGTTTTGGCATGGACATTGTTGTCGTTTTAATCCTAACGAATTGAATCCGGTATCAAAAATACCTTTCGGTGTATTTAGAAGACAGTCTGACAATAAGATGGACGTTTTGCACAATACTTACAATCTCAAAGTACATGAGATTTGGGAATGTCAGTGGGACAAAGCAAAACAAAACGATCCTGATGTGAGAGCGTTTATGACTAATTATACAGCACATGCACGGCTTAACCTCCGCGATGCTCTCTTTGGCGGACGCACAAATGCGTTCAAGCTGTACCACAAGGTCAGTGAGGACGAACGCATTTCTTATCTGGACTTTACATCGTTATATCCTTACGTACAGTTGTGTAAAACTTACCCGATAGGCCATCCTGAAATCATTTTAAAAGATTTTGGACCGGTCGAATCGTATTTTGGACTTACAAAATGTACAGTGGTTCCGCCACGCAAGTTGTTACACCCCGTGTTACCATTCAGGTCTTCTTTATCCAATCTGTTGTTTGCTCTGTGCCGCACGTGTGCAGAGGAACAACTTCAGAAAATGTGTCAGCATAGTGATGAAGAGAGGTCCATCTTGATGACTTGGGTCTCTGATGAGCTCTCACGAGCTATTGATAAAAGATATTCAGTCGTTAGAATCGACGAAGTGTGGCATTTTCCACAGACATCAGACACATTATTCAGTGATTATGTTAAAACTTTTCTCAAATTCAAGCAGGAGGCTTCAGGCTTTCCACCGCACGTAGTGACAGAGGTAGACAAACAGTCTTACGTTGAAGAGTATTTTGAAAAGGAAGGAGTTCAGCTTGACATTGACAAAATCACACTCAATCCAGCACGTAGATCAATAAATAAATATCTTTTGAATTCACTTTGGGGGAGGTTCGCTTTTAGATGTAATTTACCTACAGCAGAACTTTTAACAGATCCTGAAGATTTTGCACGCCACATCTTCGGAAACGGTCACATCATTAAACGCTTTTCGTTTGTGTCAGACTCAACAGCGCTAGTACAGTGGTGTTACGCAGAGGAGGACCCAGCCCCAACCCGTGATGTGAATGTTTTCATTGGGGCGTTCATCACAGCATACGGTCGTTTTAAATTATGCAATTACATGGATAGATTAGGTCCCCGTGTTTTTTATGCAGATACTAACAGCCTTGTCTTTTTATAAAAAAAAAAAGTGAATGGATGCCTCAAACAAGTGCATATCTTGGTGAGCTGACAGATGAACTAGATGCACAAGACTTTTGTTTATTCTGTTTTCTGTTTAATTTATTTTTTGAATTCGCAAAAATCCTATTGGAATTTTAGTTTATCCTTTAGGATCTTACTGGATTCTTAAAATCCTATTGGACAGTCTGATTTATTTTAATGGAATTTCACTTTGTCCAATAAAAATTTTGAATCTTATTAGACATTCTGATTTATTTTAATTGAATTTCACTTTGCCCTGTATTATCTTATTTGATTCTGTTATTCAATTACTTTTTAATTGTGTGTGTGTGTGTGTGTGTGTGTACTTGTTTTTGCTACATTGTGGGGACCCAATGTCCCCACAAGGATAGTAAAACTTGAAATTTTTGACATTGTGGCCTGCGGTCCCCACAATGTTAAAAAATGATTAAAAATAGTAAATGATGTTTATCTGAAAATGTAATGATGCAAACATGTTTTCTGTGAGGGCTAGGTTTATGTTTAGGCTTGGTTTAGGGGGTAGACAATATCATTTGGTCAGTATAAATTCTATAGAAGTCTATGGAAAGTCCCCACAATTCACAAAAACAAACGTGTGTGTGTGTGTGTACTTGTACACAATAACAATGCAGCATATACGAAAACACAAATATAAACACTGAAATCCATAATATTACAGTAAGACGAAGATAATAAATATGATATTTCACAATGTACGAATAAGTTTAAGTTAGGGGTGTGACGAGACACTTATCCCACGAGACGAGACGAGACACGAGACTGGGTTCACGAGAACGAGACGAGACGAGATTTTTAAACATTTCTTAAGAAATCCTCAGTGATGAAATATATAGGGAAAATAGTCTTTTATTCAACTGAAAAAAGACAAAATGCAAAAAAAAAAAAAAAATTAGGTGCATTTTGAACTTTATGAAATTAAACTTACATTTTAAAGAATTATTTGCAGTAATAAACAAGAGCTTCACCATTCTGGATAAATCAGGAATCCCAGCTGTTTTTAATAAATTGGAGACCATGATTCCCTCAAAAAAGATTAGAAAACTAAACAAAATAATGTATTTTAATAGTGGTTCTGACAAACTGTTCATTGCTCAAGTCTTTTGAAAACATATATTCATTTAAACAAAGTAAAAAGAAAAAAAAAATCCAATGAAGGAGTCAGTGTCTCACTTCATTAAGACTTGCTTGACTATTGAAATTTCCTGAATGAATGATTCAATGACATACTTTTTTAAACGGGCAGTTGTCGCCACCTCCTGGCGGAAGAGGATAAGCGTTACAATACATACAAGATAGTTTCGTTTTGATCGCTCCTGTAGACAATACGTGTTTATACCCAAACTATAAACTTTTATCCCAGTACTTCTATTATTAAAATGTCTGTAACACAGAAATAATGATTACAATGTGGTTAAAAAGACTGCTTGTGTTACTTTTTCTGCGTTCACATTTACCCCGACCTTCTGATTCATTAACACGGGCAGCGACAAAACCTGCTTCTCACGCTCCACTGACGCTGGCGATGTGAAACAGTCCTAATAGACATAGATAAATCGTTGTCATTCAGTAATAAGATCGCGTGGGTGTTTGAATCGAGATCTGGATATTTTAAGGATTAATTGTGCAGCTCTAATGTTTTAGAAATGCAAAATGTTTTGCAAATTATAGGTGTGTTCGACTTAACGCAGCACTGCGCAGCTCGATCAAATTCTGACTTGAAGCAGTGCATGCCGGTTAGAAATTTTGTCCGACTTGAGGCGGCGCCGACGCCTCGTGACTGTCACGTGTGGCATCAAAGTACCGCGATAGCAATTCGAGAGCAGCCGACTGACTAAGCCGGCGCAGTTACTTCAGAGCGGCTGCAGGAGCTCTGATGACGACACGGCTGTTTCACGATTGGCCAGATTCACCGCATGACAACGATCACGTGTGTTTCGGGTTTATTCTAACATCCTCAAGTCCGATAATGCTGACAAATCTGTTTTTAGAACAGTAAAAGTGTTTTTACTGTAGTCGCAATGTTATATTAAGTCAGATCTATCATAAAACACTGATAAAAGCATGTATAACCCCACTTTATTAGTATTTAAACAGTATATGTTTATGTTTATCATTATTCTTGTTCAGATGCCGCTGTATTAAACAGTATATGAAACGTGTTTCTGTTGCTCATGAAAACGCTTTTAAAAAGTCGGTGTATTTGATAAATATTGCATTTAATTCACTTCTTCTGTGATAAAGCATGCAAACACCGCGAGAGCTTCACTAACGAGAGTAAAAAGTGTCCGTCTTGACGCCTCCGTTTTCAACTCCGCCCCCGACTGCTCTCGGATACTCTCGTTGATCGCCGTCTGTAGCCGTAGATGAAGTCGAACGCACCTTCATGTGGCGCCGCAAGAAATCGGCTGCCGCCTTACACAACAATGCATTCTGGTAAGATCATTTGTCCGACTTTGATCGGCGCTGCAGCCGCCTTTCGATCACATGTGCCATCAAAGTACCGTGAGAGCAAAACGAGAGCAGTCGCTCAAAATCGGCTGCGAAAGCCTTGATGATAAGGGCGGGTCAATATGGCGTCGCGTTAACAGCATCTTCGTCAAGCTCTTAACTTAATTTATATGCAGTGCTTAAAGCTTCGAATTTCTATGTTCATTTTGTTCTAATAACTGTTGCGGAAGTTCAGCATACTCTGTTAAGACTGCCTTTAAAGATTTTGGGACCCTTTTTCAAAGTTTTTTGTTACTTTTTACGCCTGAGTAAAGTTGCTCGTTTGCTTTAAAACATGGAGGAAGATATGGAAACTGCCTCTGTTGAGTCCTTTGCAACCAGCGATAATCTAAAGGTCCACAACTATGCAAGACGCCTAGAAAATGCGTTTGGAACAATGATATATATGACTGGATCGCTCATTGCGTTTTAAACTGCCGTCAGGCAGTGAAGCCACCGGAAGTGTTCGATCCGCCATCTTACTATTCCCTACCGACAGAGAGCACCATTGACTCACAGCGAAACCGCTGACCTAAAATCACCCGATTTTAAGTGTATCAGTCACACAGGACTAGTTTTTATGATATGTGTATGTAAATTAATTTTTACTTAAAATCTTATCTGCAGTGTTTATCGTCTTTTCGAGCAGGATAAGCAATGTTTTGAAATCGTTCAGGTGGGTGTGTCAGCTGCGCACTTGCCGACGTTTTGATCAGACACAAAATATATTTCTTAACGTAAGGAATTATGCAGGAAATAGTAAACATGAACATATATCTGGAATTAGTATCTGAAATTGATTCGAATATACAATAAATAATACAAGCATGTTATATTGCTCTATGCTCTATTGAAATTAAAATCTTGGAAATAAAGCTTGATGTCTTTAAATCCGTACCAAATGTAATTAGTCAGCGTTATTTCTCCAAGTTATGATGTGCATATTTTAATTTCCCTAAGTGAGCAACATCTATTTTAAACTCTTAAAGATCGCGCAAATTCTATTATATTAAGTGTCTTAAATTACATTTATCTGACTATAACACTACCTGATTTTCCTCAGTTTCGTCAATGAAAATAGTCTGAAACAAAGTCACTACTAAGCCGCATCTCTATTCAAACACAGCTGTGTTCCGTTTATGAATGAACGGGCGTTTTTAAACGAATCTGAGTCATTGATTCAATTACCTATTCGTAAAGAGAGTGGCTTCATTCCTAAATAAATGATTCAGTGATAAAATCAGTGACTTAACTGACAGTTTTAGTTTCATTTTTAAAGTTTCATTTTCATTTTATCTTTTTAGTTATTTAAATCATTTTAAAATGTTATATTTAACATTTTTGCATTATTAACGTTTATTATTAACATTTATCTCAACATGAATGTTATGTAGGCTGAATTAAACGTTTAAATCATTAACTGCTTCAGAATGATGTTAAGGAAATCATTGTTGAAACATGCATTTAGCCTGTAACGTTACGAATAAAAACACTATAACAAAACAGCACAAACAATTATTAACTGTGCAAGGCAAATTCTATGTATACAAAGCATAAATCTTTTAGTTTTCAGAATGAGCATTTTGTCATTTGTAAACATGGTGAACGTCCAATGTTTATCATGTTCATGATGTTCGCTACTGCAATGTATATTTTTAATAAGCAGAGCGAATTCCCGACATTAAACAATAACCGTTTACATGCTTAGGACGTTTGCGTTGTGAGAAAGTACAGTGAGACGTAAGATATGAAAACGCTGACTTGTTAGGTGATGTTTTCTCATTAAAGTCGTATTATTTCCTATTCATTCAATAGAACGTTTGCGAGTACCAGGGAATAGCAATATGGCGGCGCAGTGGCTTCACTTCTATGACGTCATGAGCTATCCAGTTCTCTATTATAGATCAGTGGTTTGGAAACTCTCCGGACACTCCTAGTAAGTCCCCTGCTCAGAAGAAGTCTCGATCAGTCTCCCCCGACGCGGTGTCAAACTCTGTGCTGCTTGCAGCAATTGAAAAGGTTAGCAAGTTACAAGAGGAGTCATTGGTTAAACTGCAGTCTGTCGAGGCGTCGGTGAAGGAAAACACATCTTCAATCTGCAAGCTTTCCTGCTCGCTTGAAGCTATGAACAGACAGGTGGAAGACGTGACGGAGAAGGTGCTTTCTCTACAGTCAAAGGTTGAGATGCTGGAAAAGGAAAACAAGTCTCTCAAGGAGAAATGCTGCAGATTGGATAGCTACAAACGCAGATGGAACCTCCGTGTAGCCGGGATACCTGAGCGAGAAGGGGAAAACGTCAAAATGGTTGTCATTGAGCTGTTTAGGAGCCTCTCTCCACTCTCCGCCGAGAAACTTCAGGACATGGTCGACATCGCGCATAGACTTGGCCCCAAGTCTGGAAACTCCAACCCGCGGCGGATCATCGTGCAGTTCCTATCCCGCACCTGTCGTGATGCCATATGGACAGAAGCCAAACGATCTGAGCTACTAAAACAGAAGAAATTTCGAATCTTGGAAGATCTCACTCAGTATGACAAGGAGGCGAGAAACAGACTCTGGCCACTCGTTGAAAAGGCAAGAAGGGAAGGAAAGAAAGCTGGGTTTCATGGGTCTGTTGCTTTTATAAACGGGAAGAAAGTTTCTGTGCATGATATCTAGTATGCCTCTTACACTGTGACCTTACAAAATTTGGTTTATTATCAGCTGATCTATTTTTGTTGTATTTTGTAAGTATTTCTTTATACCTTACATTATTGTGATTTACAGTTATATTATTATTATTATTATTATTATTATGTTTTTAATTTTTATTAATTATTTCTTTATATATTCCCTTTTTTATTTTTTATTTATTTATTTATTATTTTATTTTATTTTATTATTATTATTATTTTATTTTTTTAATGGGTCCACGATAGGGTGTGTTGACTTCCCAAGCTTCACTGGGAATTCGAGCCTTATGCTCTGCATATCTTCTAAGAAGAAAGCTACTTCTTTTGTTGTATCTGTTTATAACAGTTGGTTTAACTCAGAGTTGAGTTCCAATACCATGTTTAGTTCATATTTCTCATGTTTTTCTTTGAATGTTCGGGGGCTACGTGACTTAAACAAACGAAAGGCTTTATTTCTATACTGTAAAGGGATAGGAAGATGGATTATTGCAGTTGTTCTCTTGGATAACAGCTTCTTTATAATAGTTAATATATATGGGTACAACAATTCTTCAAGCAATAAAACTTTTTTTGATGGTATAGTCCTTAATGTAAGTAATCTAAAACTTAAATACCCCTCTGCATTTATATTAATTGGCGGCGATTTCAATGAGGCACCAGATTTTGTTATTGATATATTTCCACCCAGAAGTGTGTCTAATAGCGTTAACCACCTTATAGGAAAGTTATGCCATCGGCTGAATCTAATTGATGCACATAGATATTTACACCCCGATAGCCACATGTATACTTGGTTTAAGTCTGATTTTTCTCAAAAATCTCGTATAGACCTGTGGCTAATATCAGATTCTTTAATTTCATATTTGACTTCAGTGGAAATTTCATCTTCTCCTCTAACAGATCATGCAGCAATTGATATTATTTTTTCTGAAACTAAATCTAAGCGGAGAAGGAAAGTAACCCCAGGTTACTGGAAGTTAAACTGTTCTTTTTTACGATCTGAATCATACTGTCAGGAGATCAGGAAAATTGCAGAGGGTGTGGCATCTCAGGTGAATATCTCGGCCATTTCTAAATGGGAGCTATTTAAATATGAATGTAGAAAATTTTCTGTAAAATTTGGGAAAAATAGAATGTCTGTTAAAAGTAAAGAAATTACAGATTTAATTAGAAAGATGAGTGAGATCTTAAAAAATCCTAACCTGGGAGAGGATGACAAGGAATCTCTTTATACTTTACAAGGCAGTCTGAATGATTTATTTTTAGAGAAAGCAAGGGGCGCATTCATTAGATCAAGAGCAAAATGGCTTGAGTTTGGAGAAAAAACTCTGCTTATTTTTTTAACCTAGAGAAAAAACGAGGCAGTAATAAGAGTATCTCCTCTCTATATATTAATGATACATTATCCAATGACCCCTCTGCAATCTCTTCTCATGTTTTTCATTTTTATCAAAATCTTTACACTTCTTCTTTTGATTTTAATGCTTCATCTTTATTTTTTCATAAGATTGATTCGGTGATTCCTAAAATTAATAATCAGAATAGAGAATTTTGTGAGGAACCCTTTAATATAGAGGATCTTTTTAATGTAGTAAAAAGAATGCCAAACAATAAATCTCCAGGGCCGGATGGCTTACCATTCGAATTCTTTAAAGTCCATTAAGTTTCTTCTTTATGAAGCCCTTGTTGAGTGTTTAAACAATGGTGAATTGGCAGAATCAATGAAACAGGGTCTCATTTGTCTCATTCCTAAGCCCAATAAGGATTCCAATTGTTTGGATAATTGGCGTCCAATCACACTTTTGAACTCTGATTATAAAATATTGGCTTCGGTATATGCTGATAAACTCAAACCTTGCTTAGCAAACATAATTTCTAACACTCAATCTGGGTTTTTAAAAGGTAGACATATTTCTAATAATATTAGATTAATTCTAGATATCTTAGATTACTCAGATCTCATAAATAAAGAGGCTTTAATTTTGTTCATTGACTTTTATAAAGCTTTCGACTCTGTTGAGCATCTCTTTATTTTTGAAGCCCTTTCTAAATTTGGTTTTGGTAAATCCTTCATTAACGCCATTCGTACTTTATATAATGGTATTAACAGTTGTGTTTCCTTAGCTTCTGGCACTTCCCCACGATTTTCTGTGGGTCGTGGTATTCGCCAGGGATGCCCCATTTCTCCTTTTCTTTTTTTGTTGTCCGCTGAGCTATTAAGCTTGCATATAAAGCACTCCAATATTAAGGGTATAAATATTGGGGAGAATACATTGATCATTAGTCAGTTAGCTGATGATACTTGTCTTTTCCTTAAAAATGATTCACAAGTTGCTGTTGCCTTAAATGAATTTAATCTTTTCTCCAAAGCTTCAGGTTTAGTAGTAAACTCCAATAAAAGTGAAATTTTATATGTACATGATTCAAACAAGAATTCTGTCAATGATATTAAAGTTAAACGTCATTTAAAATATCTTGGGGTTGATATCAGCAGATCAGATTCAGACCGTCTCCATCATAATTTTCAGCCAAGACTAGATAATATTAAAAAAAAATTTATGTTGTTGGCTGCAGAGAGACAATTTATGGGAGAGTCCTGCTGACTAAGGCTGAGGGTATATCACACATAGTTTACCCTGCTTTTTCCCTTTATGTTGATCAAAAAACTATTAAATCTATTAACTCTCTGCTATTCCGCTTTATTTGGAAAAACAAGACAGAATATATTCAAAGGAAAGTTATCATAAGAAATTATAAGGAGGGTGGTCTTAATGCGATAGATTTTGAAGCCATTAACCAGACTTTCAAAATTAACTGGATTAAGTATTGTTTATCTAATAATGACTTACCCCTGGTTTTGGATTCCTAATCTAATTTTCAAATTTTGTGGTGGCCTTAAATTTATATTGTCCTGTAACTTTAAGTGTAGTAAATTACCTATCAAACTCTCAAATTTTCATAAACAAGCCCTAGAATCTTGGAAGATTGCTTTTAAACACAACTTCTCCCCGCACACATGTATTATTTGGAACAATGAAAATATATTGTCTGGTAACAAATCACTTTTTTTCATTGAATGGGTGAATCAAAATATTTTTTTTTGTTTCTGATTTATTCAATGCTTATGGGGACCTTCTTTCCTTTCCTGATTTTGTGTCATTAAAAGGTGCAACAATCTCAGTAAAAGATTTTAATAAGGTGATTAAAAGTATACCTGTCAGTTTGAAAACTTTGTTTAAAGCTCATTTATGTTATGGCTGTATAAACAATCATTTTCCTATACTTGCATTCAATGGAGTTCATGTATTGGATAAAAAATGCAATAACTTTTTTATCAGAAATGCTCTTTCTTCAACTCCAGGATGTCCCTCAAAAGCACAATCTAAATGGAGAATATGTTTTCCGGACTCTGATTTGAAAAACTTATGGACCTCTCCCCACAGTCTTTTTATTCCAAGTAAAATTAAAGAACTCCATTTCAAAATTGTTCATGGATACTACCCTTGTAATCTATTCTTGAGCAGGTTCTCTGAAAATGTATCTTCTTTGTGTTCATTTTGTAATACCGATAAAGAATCTATTTTACATCTGTTTTGTCACTGCCCATTCTCCAAGTCTTTTTGGTCAAGAGTTACCATATTAATATCTTTTTGTTGTAACAAAATGATAGAAATGAAAGAACCTATACTTTTTTTGTCTGACTTTCATTCTAAAGACAGTAATCTTGTCCATACTGTATTATTGCTTTGTCTTCTGGGTAAATTTCACCTTCATAAAGCCAGAACTATTCATTGTAAACCTAACTTTATGTTGTTTTCATCTGATTTAAAGTCTTTTTTTGCCTCTTTTAACAATGTGTCCAAACCATTGAACTCAAAGGCTTGTAAAACTTTTAAAATCCTTGAGTCAGTTGTACATCATATTTGAGTTTTTGATGTCCGTTTGCCCCATGTTACATCTTCATGATTGTAATATTTGTATTTGCAATAAAAAAAAAAAAAAAAAGCCTTGATGTGACACACTTTATTCTCATTGGTCAGATTATGTGACGACAAGCACGACCTGTGCTGCGTGTTTTTTCTTAAAAAGGTTTCTGAATGTAATCAATCATTATATCGAATATCTGATATTCAAACAAAACATTAATGATGAAAATGAAGATTAGGCGATATGGTAAATATATATTCTTATCGTATAAGAGTTAAAGTTTGGAAAAAAACTGGTCAACCAGAGGCCGTTTTTAATGGATGTTGTGAGAGGCTTCACTACACTGAATAAACTGCTTATATTTGAAAAATGTCCTATAGCTAACTACAAAACCAAGATACAAATAATAAACGTCATATTGCATTACATAAAAGTAACTAACAAACTAATTTGACACTTAAAGATATGATCAATAAAAAAGGAAAACTATTGTATAGAATAAATGATTGGCTTCTTTCTTTTATTGATTTGTTGTAATATATCTTACGTAGTTTTATTTCTTCTGTTTCTTTTTTCCTTTCTTTTTGTATGTTTACATACAGTGTCATCCTCTATAGGCCTATATGTGCTGTATATGGTTTTGTGATACAATAAACATCAAAAAATCTTTTACAAGGTCTGTACGTGTTTTATATGATCTATTTCCATGCCAATGCAATCTTGTAATGATTGTTTTAACATGTTTGTGTGACATATCTACTCATGAATACACATACTGCTTTGTGTTGATTATATACAAAGCCACATAACAAATTAAGACACCATTTCAAAATTATTTTGTTTTTCTGAATATTGCTTGTTCTGTGTTTAGGTAAAAGGATTGTTTTGGTGTGATTATATTAACTACTACAAAAGTTACCCAATTAAAAGCTGTAACAAAACTATAATGACACAGCGTGTACATCTTAAATCCTAAAAAAATTGTACATGTGTAAAAGTAACACTGAAATACAACTTAATAATATTTAAATAACCCTTTGCTGTCAATAAAGATTTTCATGCAAAAACATGGGAATTTCAATCGCATCCAAATCGCGTGGTCTGCCATAATGACGTTGATTCAGCACACTATGGAAACCTATAAGTGTCCGACCTGACGGCCATCTCCTTACTCCTCCCCCGACTGCAAGGGGCTGCTCTCGCCAGCCGGTGGCAGGCTAGTGTAGTGCATCTCGAACGCACCTAAAATCTTCACAAGATCTCGCGAGACCCGACTAGTCCCGCGAGACACATCGGATCTCGTCACATCCCTAGTTTAAGTGTATTATATGTGACTAAGAATCCACAGAAACACAAACATCTATACAGGGTATTGTCCTGACGCTTCCCCTTTAAGAAATCCGAATGTAGTGCGCCTGCAACTGTGGCGCGCATATTTGAACAGTAACGGTCAAAGAGAGAAGAAGCTGAGTGATTAACGTTGTTTAACTCGTTAAACGTTGACTGTAAGACACTAACAAGGAAGAAATACTGGTAACGCTTATCTGGTCCGCATCCTATACAAACAATTTTGGGTGAAGGACATCTGTGGGTGAGTTGTTGAACTTGTTTGACTGTTTCTGGTGATTAGCATAGGAGTCTGCCGTACGTCAAAAGCTATGAATCTGCATAACTGATATGAATGAAATATTGATGTATGCTCTGTGTAATGAATTTTCATTGTAGAGTACAAAATGCCTGTTCTGCCACCATTTTGAGCTGTTTTACAAAACAACGTTGATGGTTTTGTATAGCGTTAGTTTAATTACCTACCTTATTTACACTAAATGCAAATAGCTCACCTTGTTGCCAGAGGCTACTTACCAGTAAAAATAGCTGCTGCCTTTTAATTATTTGTGGAGTAATATGATGTTCTTATGGCCTGTCCAGGTCAGGTTCCAGTTAAAAAGTTTGACATGGACAAAGATTCTTCTGTGAAATGTGTGTGTATATGGAGAAAACTTGCATAACAAGAGAATTAAGATGGCGACTGGTGAGCCAACCCCAATTGTGAATTTCATCTCTTCATCAGCGTGTGGACCTGTTGTGTTGACTGGGAACCAGTTTGCTTTATACAGAGCATTAGGAGTGATTGCTTCATTTGAAATAGATTGGATACGATCGTCTTCCTACTTTTTTTTTTTTCTTAACTGAATTGGATGTTTTTTCCCCCTCTCTTTACATTACACACAAACAAAGTTTATTTCAGACAAATTGAACTTTATTAAATTTATATTGTTTAATATTTTAGTGTTCTGTGTTATGATGTGATTTTGCTTTGCCTTGAGAACAACAAAGTTATTATTTTGCCTGTGAAGGAAAAAAGGGTTAATAAGAGAAGAAAAAATACATTACCTTAATTACTTAAACTAATCATCCAGCCCAGGAAAAAAAAAGGGAAAGTGTGTGTTTTGTTTACCTTTTCTTATTTTTTGGCCTTTCGTTACACTTATTATTATTATTATTATTATTTATTATTATTATTATTATTTTTTGTGTGTGTGTGATCAATCCATTATCAGTGCTTTAGAAATTTTTTGCACTAATGCTATGTGCTGCACAAATCACCTCCTATGTTGTTTACAATGTTACTGCAGGTTGTGCAACATACAATGAACATAATGTCTATATCAGGGTGAGTTTAAGCAAACTGCAAGTACTATCAGTGGAAAATGCACCTTTAGAATTAAAAACATGTCTTGTCCTATAAGACTCTTCATATCGGAATCCTATAGGAATGGTTCCAAAATATGATAGAAATTCTTATTAGAATTCTGTACAGGTTTCCCATTGGAATCCTATAGGATTTTTTGACAACCGTGCCGAAATCATACAACTATAGAACGGCAAAAAATAAAGTCACACTTAAAGTTAAAGGTATCACCCTTCATCCTACCAATGCAGACATTATTACCTTAGAAAGTATGACCTGTTTGGTACAGGGTTATGTAACATCACGTGACACAATCCACCTACTCACACGCAGTAAAACCATTGTGCGGAATAAAAAGAAATTCACACTGCATAATAAATCAGTTTGGAAAAGTTTCAAAGTGGTACATGCGTGCTCCTGCCTCACTACACCACTTTACCTTATGGCTACTAGTAATATTACCAACACACACAATATCTATGTTGAAGAAGAGTTTGACTTTCGTTTTCAATTCCCTTTTTCGTGTGTGATCTCAGGCCCGTCAGGCAGTGGGAAAACTGTCTTTGTGAAAAATGTATTGTGTAATGCTGACAAAATAGTCGATGTAAAAATTGATAATATTGTGTTTTTATACAGTTGTTGGCAACCTTTGTATGATGAACTGTTGTCATTGTTTGATATCAAATTTATTGAGGGTATTCCAAAATCTTTAAATGATGAAAATTTGTTTCCTCCTAATAAAAAATCTATTGTAATTTGTGATGATTTAATGGATGAAGCATATTTGAACGTTGAACTTGAACGAGCCTTCACGAAATACGTTCATCATAAATAATTTTCGATCATATTGATAACTCCCCTGCTGAAAAAAAAAGCTTAAACCAGCTTAAGCTGGTCAAGCTGGTTTAAGATGGTCTCCCAGCCTGGTCATAGCTGGTTTTTCAAGCTGGTTTTAGAGGGATTTTGACCATTTTTTTTAATCTGGTTAAGCTGGTTTTAGCTGGTCAGGCTGGTCATAGCTGGTTTTAGAGGGATTTTGACCATTTTTTTTAATCTGGTTAAGCTGGTTTTAGCTGGTCAGTCTGGTCTTAGCTGGGTTAAGCTGGTCAGGCTGGTCAGCCAGGCTGGTCTTAGCTGGTTTAAACTGGTAAGGCTGGTCTTAGCTGGTCAAAATGTCTGATTGATCGATCAATTGATTACATAGTGTCTGCCCCAATTTTCCTGTCAAGGGGTGTTGCGACAAATAATATAAATAATTCCAAGTTTACTTTTAATAATCTGCAGGACCACAAGGAACCATTAAAACAATTTTATTTGAACTTACAGCCCCTTTTAAAAAAATATATTCTAACAACTATTTACAAAATAATTGCAATGATTACAATTCTAAAACAATTAATGGTAAATATGAACAATAATAGAATTCTAAACAAATTATGCATTTTTTCTTTTTCTTTTCTTTTTTATTATATCTTATAATATTCTTATATATATCTTATAATATATCTTATATATATTACATATGGGATATGTAATGCCCCACTTGTTTCTCCCTCTTCTCTCTCTCTTCTTTCAGGCTCCTTTTGTTTCCACCAGTACCTGAAACAGACTTAAAAAAGAAATAATTTAGATTAATAATGTGTGAATTTTCAACAAGTAAAACTACTTAAAAGCAAACTATAGTGTCATGTCTTTGTTGCACATATTCCTTTTTTTCCAGACATAGCCTACAATAATTTAGAAACATGCCCCTGATAGTTGTTCCTTTTATTGCTAAAATAAAGAAAGAATTTATATATCCAAATGGAAGTGTGTGTATATATATGTAGCGTCTGGACCAATCAGACATACATTAATTGTTACATTTAACAAATAGTCTTTAAACACAACAGGCCAGCTACATGCTGGAGCTCTGGAGACAAACCCCCCCAAAGCAACTAACACCCCAAAAGGGCTCAGTTGCCAGGACAACGATCTGATACCACAGGTTTTATTGCTTCAAGGAATGCACATCTGCCCATGCTACATTTGCCATAGGAAAGACACAATGCCTATAGAGATAGACTCCTTCCTATTCATTCACAGACAAACCTTTCTTTGACCTTCCTATCACACATAGCCCAGGTTATTGTGTACAGTATCACTGCAATGTATTTTAATTTTGTCTGTTGTATTTGTATTTGTCTTTCTACTGTTTTATGCATGTATTATGATAGATGACTAGTAGTATAACCCACCTATGTCATGCTTGGACTCTTTGAGTTCGTATTTTAATGATCTAAAAGATGGTGTAAATTAGATGTTGATACCTTTGCAACATGTTAGTGTTTTAAGAAACCTTAGTAGTTTTTGCATCAACACCCAATCGAATTACATATGCAAATTACCATGCTCACAGACAAAGAGTCGTAAACTTTCTCTCCAAAGGTGAAAGTTACCATTGGTTCATGGACCTCCTGGAGGCACAGCCTCCAGAGAGTTTAAAGGCATCGACCCCTCTCTCTTCCTTCTCTTCTTCACTTTCTCACTCGTCTGCAACATCTTCCGATTGCTGCCCGTGTGGAGGAACCCACGGGGAGCCGGAGCCAGCACAGGGCGTGCCCGGCGGGCCCGACAGGCCCAACATACAGAGCTGTGGCTCTCGACCACAAAGAGCCAGACAGTTCGACCTAACCCTGGAATTCATCTTCATGACTCGCCTCAGTCAGTCAGTGGTTCTTGGAGAACCTAAGAAGATGAGCTAGAACTCTTCAGGACTTCCCTAAGCGTGCGCCAGGCCTTGCGGCCTTGTCTTTCCATTCCTCAAAGATCACAGGACTTCAGCTGGGTCCCTCTCAGCTCTTGGTTCTTCTTCACTTTTCACATGGAAAGAAACTCCCAGTCACCAACGAGTCAGGACATCTTTGGAATTCATCACTCTTCAGACCCGGAAGAATGTGATTGCAATTCCAAAACCACCACTGCTTCAAACCACCAAGACTTTCAGAGACTGCATTTGGACACTTGTTCGACGACCAAGGCAATGCAAGTATCGTACACTTAACTAAACATACAGAGGTTTAGTATAAGCTGTAGACAGCACTGATGGTTTCACAGCAGGTGGTTAACTGACTTTTTTTTTCATAGCTTCATTTCCTTCTCTCTCTCTCTAACTGCTTCTCACTGACCATTCCCCCATGTATGAGTGATTTCATGTTTGTTTGTTTAGATTAGTTATGTGTTAGTCCTTCGTTAATAAACTGTTGTGCACATATTACATGAGTTTTGATTCTGATTCTGCCTTGCAAATTAATGTCCCTTTACGATTCCGATTCGAGCTACATGCTCTAATGCAATGGTACTTTAAGAAAGTTATTTTCTGTGGCCAAGAAAATATAATTTCTTAGAGTTGATATAAAGATTATACTGAATGTTCGCTGAGCGAACAGATTAGTTGATGGAAAATCGATTCTGCTACAGTTACTACTGGCAGCTGATATAAGTAATTGTAATTAATCATAATTAATTGTAATTATTTATATACATTTCCCTTTGAGCAAAATTCGCTACATATATATATATATATATATATATATATATATATATATATATATATATATATATATATATATATATATATATATATATATTTGTAGGTGTTAATGTAGCTATTTTATTGATAAATGAATATACATGGATGAATATGAATAAGAATATCTTAGTATGAACAATTTTTAGCTGTTTTTAGCTAAATTGACTGTGGTTACAAGGGCTGCCTCCTGAGTTCTGAACATTAATTAGTCTATCAAAATTTCATTAGATGCTTAATCCACAGGAAGTGGTGAAGTCCATGATGTAATTCTGGCCTTAGGTCTCTGTGAACCTGAGGGTGTCAAACCCCTCCTCAACAATTACCTCCCAACAAACAGAAAACAGAAAATAGAAATTATTGAAACTATTCTATTAAACGGCAGTGTAGATAATAAAAGAATATAATAAAAGGAAAAAGGAGATCTTGGTATGTGTGTATGTCTTACATTTCAGACATTCCACTGAAAATCCTTCACTTTGCAAAGAAGAGTGGCAACTTGAGTTGACTTATACTGGTTTCTTCTGTACCATTTGCCCTGTTGTTTTAGATGGCACTTTTCCTTTTGATTTCTTTGTTCCTCTTAAATATCTACAAATCAGTCAGGAAACAGACAATATGTAATTCACATTAGTTTTAGCTTTTGAGACATCAGAATCATTCTCCCTTAAAAATAGTCTCTCTTCTCTCTTTCACATCTAATAACATATCTACATGTAAAACACAGGTATTCAAATTCTTATAATGCAACCATTACCTTTGAATGAACTCCAAATCTCCGTCTGTCTCCTGGTAAAGTTACTCCAGAGTGAATATATGCTGCGAAAAGGCCAGACAGGAAGATGGGCTGGATTAACTCATTCTTTAAACCAAAGTTAGCAAAAAGCATTACAATCAAACAATAAGCGAATTAGCAAGTTATCAGGTTCTCGCACGTCTCGCTGCTTACGTTAAACGCTTTAACAGCACCGTTCAGAGTTTACGTGACATACACTGATCCTCCGT